>NW_020229330.1:218498-273335 GCF_003227725.1 Camponotus floridanus
TATATATATATATATAATATATATATTATACAAATATATTATAATTAATTTAAATATTATTCTTTATAATATGTTTATAATATGTATGTGTATACATATATATATACAGATACATTTCTAAACATATTATACAATAAAAATGCTGTAAAAGAAACATTGAGCGCATATCGAAATATCGAGGAGCGTGACGCGTCGCGTGTTGCCCGTCTTTCGGTAGGAAGGAGATAGAAGACTGTATTCTGTCCTTTTCTTCTATCCGAAGCTAGCCGAAGCGCCGAGCTCACACGTACGCTTACGCTTACATCCTCATTACCCCCTCCACGCCGTGTTGCATGTTTGCTTGCGGCGGAGATCTGGCAGCTTTGAATTTGAGGTTACTTATATTCCGAGTAGATACGATAATTCTGGACACATAAGTTTTCAGAGTTAGTTCAATAAGTCGTTTACTTTGAAAGTGGCCTAAGTCCAGTTATACTTAAATTAAGATATTAATTATTGATAATGTCCGAAGGCAGTGATGAAGGTAATTTTAATTAATTAGTATTTAACAAGTTAACCCTCAGTTTTTGGACAATTGCATTAGTTGAATAATCAGTACGTTTAATTAATGCAGTTAAACAAATTAAATAAAAACTTAAAATTAATATTAAATTTTAGAAATTATTTCACCCATGGGGAAGAACAAAACGACAAGACCATTTAGTTCAGATAGTGAAGAAGAATTAGTAACTAATGATTTTAAAGAAAATCGAAAAAAGAAAGAGAATTATAGAACAATATTCGTCTTCAGGGATGAAGATACAAATAACAATGAAGAAAAGATTGATGAAACATAATCCAAAAAGTGCGAAAGATTAAACGGAATTCAGGAAAAAGATATTATACTCCAAACCGGAAATATTGTCTCTTCAAAAGTTTTCCAAAACAAAGATTGCCGTGTCGAAAAGCTTGCATAAAAAATTACGAAGAAAAGAAAGAAAGAATATTTTTGAGAAGTTTTGGTATTTGGGAGATTTTAATAAACAAAATGTATTGCTTTACGAAACTGTCGAGCGCAAAACTGTGAAACGAAGACGTCAAAAAAACGGAAAAGGTTCGTCAAGAAATTGAAGTTTTAGGTATTTGTTAAATTCTAAAAACGGAAAAGTTCCCGTCTATAAAAAATTCTTTTTGGATACCTTTAAAGTAAGTGAAGGACGCTTAAAACGTGTATTAAACTCTGCAAATGTGGGAAATGATTTACGTGGGCGTATGGTTGGATCATCAAGAAAAATTTCTGAGGAAGAGAAAAAGCACGTCCAAAACCATATTAAAAGTTTTCCTAAATTTGAAATCCCATTATACCAGATCTCATAATCCTAATAGAAGATATCCTGATCTAACTCTTAGGAAAATGTTTAATTTATACGAGCTTCATTGCAAGGAAAATAAAATAAAAGCCATTAATGAGTGAACTTACAGAAAAATATTTAAAAAAGATTTTAATTTACATTTCCACCAACCGCGCAAAGATACATGTCAAAAATGCGACTTATTAAACATCAAAATTAAAGCATCGAATGATGATGAAGAAAAGAATAAGCTTACAGAAGAACACGATGTCCATTTAAGACTAGCAGAATCAGCTAGAAAGTCACTAAAACAAGATCAGGAACAAGTATCACGTAATTCAGATTATTATTTCGCTTTTTCGTTCGACTTGCAAAAAGCATTACCTTATCCAAAGTTGACTACTTCAGTAGCATATTATAAACGCAATATGTACGTTCTAAATTTGGGTATTCACAATTTTCAGAACGATAATGTTCACATGTACGTTTGGGATGAAACTATTGCATCAAGAGGTGCTCAAGAAATAGCTTCATGCATCCTACTAACATGTTAAAAATTTAAGAAGTGAAAGACACATTATAGCTTACAGTGACATGTGTGCAGGGAAAAATAGAAACATTAAAGTAGCTTTAACGTGGCTAAAAATTGTCCAAACTGTTGAAAATAATGTGGAAATAGATCACAAATTTTTAATATCAGGACATTCGTTTTTACCAAATGATAGAGATTTTGGCGTGGTAGAAATGTCATTAAAAAATAATAATTTACTGTTTGTCCCCCAAGATTATTACAATATTATCAAAAAGTGTCGGAAAGGTAATAACTTTATTGTAAATGAAATGAGACAAGAAGATTTTGTATCAACAAAATTATTAGAAGACGCAATTTTTAAAAAGGGTAAAGAATTCTAACGGAGAATCAATAAACTGGTTAAAAATATGTTGGATGCGTTTTGTCAGAAATGAACCGTATAAAATTTTCTATAAGACATCAATGAATGAGAATGAAAATTTTAAAGTCCTGAATTTATTACCACGTCGGGGTAGACCAAGAAAGTTCGAAAATATTGTATCGACACCACTGTATAAAAATATCAGACAAATTACAACAGCAAAATTCAAGGACATAATTGACCTATTACGATATATACCACCGGAACATCATGATTTCTTCAAATCCCTTTCACACATACAAAATGTAGATGAGTAGTAAATTGTTTTGTAATTTATGTTTGTACGTTGTAATTTATGTTTGTAATTTTGTACGTTATGTAGTTAAAAAATGTTTTGAATCGCATAAATTATGTTTTTGAAGTGTTGTAAAGATATGTAAAATAAATTGAGTATTGTTTTTTTCAATTTGAAACATCTTAAATTATGTTGAATGGACTTGGGCTCCTTCAAATTTTATAACAAATCTGGTTGTTAATTTTGAAAATGGCCTAACTCCATTCTTGGTAAGAAAACGCATATTATTCACTTAATAATTGCCATTATTTTAATAGGAACTATAAATTTAACACCTTTAGATACACTTAAGCAATATGACTCATTAGTATCCTGTATATTTTTAATTGCATTGAAACACAAACCCTTAAATATCTCAATTTAAGTATAAATGGACTTAGGCCACTTTCAAAATAAACGGCTCATATATATACAGGGTCTACCAAAAGTGTGGAAACCCCTAAATATCTCGGAAAATATACGTTTTACAGAAAAGTGTTTCCAACAAAAGTTGTAGGGTTTAAGAAGATCTATATACTGATTCTATCAGTTTGACCTTGGATGGCGTCGTCAAGGTCAGGTCAAGGTCACATTGACTTTTTTAAATGACACCCCCTACATTTGATTGCATATTCTTATAGCTTAATTCAAGAGCTTTCCAAAACACTATAATAATGTTCATTTTTATTAAGTACTTTGCGAGTTATGAGGGTTGAATGATAGAGTAGCGCCGGTATTAACATTATCCAAGGTGTACTACATGGAGGTTACTCGCTCGGATTTGCATCTGTTGTGTGTGTGATCCAGCTAACTAAGGCAAGATCGATTCCTCAACATATCCTCATATTTCGCTGAAGTCAAATTGCCAAAAAATTGCTCCATAAAACGTGTATGAAACGTCTCGTTAGTTCCTTCATTTACCGCTATGTGACGCACTACATGCAGTCTAACTCGCATTTAAAATTCAACTAAGAATGTATAAAGCTATCAAAGAACGAGCACCTTCTAACTTCAGCTTTGAGCAAGCAGAAATTAATTGTTATCGTCCAAATACAACGTACGATTAATTAAAATTAAACGTTTTAAAAATGGCTGGCGACTTGTCGGAACGTGAAAGAATCACTATCCTCATGATGCGTGGATGGGGTGATAACGAAAGATCGTTCTCTGATGTCGTTCGATTATTTAATGACACGTATCCGAACCGTCGAATTAATAAGTCCACTGTGTTAAAAACAATAGAACGTTTTAGACAAACTGGTAGCGTAAGAAATCGCTCTAAGTCAGGAAGACCATTGTCTGCAACCAACGAAGAAAAACAACTTGATGTTCTGCAGACATTTATTGAAGATCCCAATTCTAGTGTTCAGAGAGTCGCTCAAACTCACGATATTGCTCCCATGTCGGTTTGGAGAATTTTAAAGAAGAACAAGTTCCATCCATATAAATTGCAATACGTTCAAGAATTGCAAAACGGAGATGAGGAGCGTCGTATACATTTCTGTGAAAGAATGATGGCACTAATAGATGTCCGGCCCATCTTCCCTTATCAAATTGTTTTCACAGACGAGGCAACTTTTACCTTAACGGGAGAAGTTAATAATCAAAATTTTCGTTTCTGGTCAGATGAGAATCCGAATTGGGTGCGGGAAACTCACACACAACATCCACAAAAAATAAATGTATGGTGCGGAATAATAGATGGCTATTTAATAGGGCCGTTTTTTTTTGAAGAATATTTGAACGCTCAAAGGTATGAGAGATTACTTGTTGATCAAATAATTCCAGCCATACAGAATACTTTTCCAAATAATTTCCAAGAAATATGGTTTCAGCATGATGGAGCTCCTGCTCATTTTGGTGCAGGACCACGTCGTATTTTAAATGAGACTTTTCCGCTACGGTGGATAGGAAGAAGGAACGGAAATGAGGGAGGAGAGGATTGGCCACCTCGGTCACCAGATCTAACTCCTCTTGATTATTATCTATGGGGATATCTGAAGAGTAAGGTTTACAGAACAAAACCTAAAACCATTCACGAATTGATACAGCGAATAAGGGATGAAATGGCTTTGATACCTTTTGAAACGAATCGTAAAGTCATTTCTACATTCTACCAAAGATTAGCATATTGTCAGGAAGTAAATGGCAGCCACTTTCAGCATTTACTTTAACACATTGAAACACATTTGCAATCGTTTGGTGCAACCTAACCTGATCTCTGTATACACGCACCGCACGCACGCACACGCACACATTTCGAACAATTATTATGATAAATGAGCATCCACAAATTTATTTACTGTTTACTATGTCGATTGCTTTCCAGGTCTTTAAATGCTCGATTGTAATTTGGTTGGGTCTTTGCTTTTGCTGACTGGATCCACGACCGATCTTGCCTTAGTTAGCTGGATCACACACACAACAGATGCAAATCCGAGCGAGTAACCTCCATGTAGTACACCTTGGATAATGTTAATACCGGCGCTACTCTATCATTCAACCCTCATAACTCGCAAAGTACTTAATAAAAATGAACATTATTATAGTGTTTTGGAAAGCTCTTGAATTAAGCTATAAGAATATGCAATCAAATGTAGGGGGTGTCATTTAAAAAAGTCAATGTGACCTTGACCTGACCTTGACGACGCCATCCAAGGTCAAACTGATAGAATCAGTATATAGATCTTCTTAAACCCTACAACTTTTGTTGGAAACACTTTTCTGTAAAACGTATATTTTCCGAGATATTTAGGGGTTTCCACACTTTTGGTAGACCCTGTATATATATATACAGGGTGAGGCAAAAGTATGGAAACCCCTAAATTTTTCGAAAACTATGCATTTTAGAAACAAATGTTTCAGACAAAGGTTGTAAGGTTTCAAGTAATGCATTACGTAGCAATATCAGTGTAACCTTGAATAGCACCGTCAAGGTCACATAAAAATCACTTTGAATTTTTTAAATGGAATCCCCTACTTTTTATTATATATTCTTGTAGCTTGTTTCAAGAGCTTTCCAAAACACTATAATAAAGTATTTTTCCGGTGAGTAACTTTTCAAGTTATAAGGCTCGAAATAATTTCTTAATTTTACATAAACCATAAAATATCTAGTAAACCATTCATTTTTCGATTATCTTACCTTAATACTTTTATGTACAAAATAATGAGAGGAATCAATTGGTGTAAAGAAAACACATAGTTGTTTCTAAGAAAAAATATGTAATTTGCAATTAACAATTCCATATTTTTTCTTAGAAACAACTATGTGTTTTCTTTACACCAATTGATTCCTCTCATTATTTTGTACATAAAAGTATGAAGGTAAGATAATCGAAAAATGAATGGTTTACTAGATATTTTATGGTTTATGTAAAATTAAGAAATTATTTCGAGCCTTATAACTTGAAAAGTTACTCACTGAAAAAATACTTTATTATAGTGTTTTGGAAAGCTCTTGAAACAAACTACAAGAATGTATAATAAAAAGTAGGGGATACTTTTAAAAAAATTCAAAGTGATTTTTATGTGACCTTGACGGTGCTATTCAAGGTTACACTGATATTGCTACGTAATGCATTACTTGAAACCTTACAACCTTTGTCTGAAACATTTGTTTCTAAAATGCATAGTTTTCGAAAAATTTAGGGGTTTCCATACTTTTGCCTCACCCTGTATATATATATATATATATATATATATATATATATATATACATACATATTATAAACATATTATACGATAAAAAAGCTGTAAGAAAAACATTGAGCGCATATCGAGATCTTGAGGAGCGCGTCGCGTGTCGTCCGTCTTTCGTTGCCAGCTCGGCAGGAAGGAGACAGAAGACTGTATTCTGTTCTTCTACTATCCGAAGCTAACCGAAGCGCCGAGCTCACACGTACGCTTATGTTCGCATCCCCATTACCCCCTCCACGCCGTGTTGCATGTGCTTGCGGCGGAGATCTGGCAGCTTTGATACGCGCTGTCGGCTGTCGCTTGTCGCTTGTTGCAGGTTCGCATATCGCATTATCGTCTATCGTACGCCACTTATTCTTGTCTGAGAAAAGAGAATTAACATTCGCTTTTCGACTACACGCTTTTCGACACTACGCTTTTCGATTATAAATTTGGTTTTGCCCTAGAAACTGAGATTTGAGTTATTAAAAGTTTGCGATTTGAAAGTTACTGTTTTTATTCAAGATTTTATTTCACCTAAAATTTATTTCATTTATTTAAGATAATATTTCATGGTATTTATTGGTTCATTTTCTTAAATTTTCAACTTATTTTTTCGCATATAACTTGACCCTTTGCAATTATGTACGACAAGACTTTATTACTGGAAATTCTTCTTCGGGAAGATTGTTGTACTATCGACAATGATGATAAACCATACGCGCCTTCTACGCCTGTTTATGACTTTGTTACTGTTTCGCGTGAAATGCATGCGCGTGGTAATAGTATCACCGCCAAACATATATGTAATCATGCGTGAAAATCGTAATGGATATAGAGATTTGTTATTAAAACATTATGGCATTAATAAAGATCAGCTTCATGAAAGTACCAATGATTCCACTTTTTCAGAAAACTCAGATGTATCTACATCTTCTGTTTCTATGCAATCTAAGATGTTCAATCTTGTTATCTCCGCCGAAAGTGGCGAGAAATAGAACCTGAAAAGAAAGTATACAGTAATCGCATCTATTGGATCTTAAAGTCTGGATGAACAGACATTGTAGAAAAGTTATGGCAGCAGCAAAAACTGTACTGCACCTTCAGATTCAAAAAACATAATGTTTCTTTGAAATCAGAAGCACGCTGCTACGTATGTTTCCGAGGCGAATGTGCAGAATGCGCAGCAAATATTACAGGTACTTTATTTAAGGAGTCCCCCAACAATACAGACGTTATTTCCGAGTGCAGAATTGAAAATATATATACTGCAAAACATACTGCAGGTAAAAAAAGGCAACTGAAAGGTAAAAGACGTGAATTAGCAGCCGGAAAAATGATAAACGAACGCAAGAACGCAATTACGTTTTGTCGAGAAGAGGCACAACGTGAAAAATTTCGGTGATAAAAATCCTCCAATTTTATCGACTACTTCGGTTTTACGAAAAGCAAAAGAAGAAGGTTTTTTAAAACAACACGGATTAGTATTTAGCAATCCTGTGTTAAACTTGCTGAGTAATGCAAAATGCGGCAAATACTCAAGTTCCATCACAAATATTAGTTTATTATCGTTCTTTTGTATGTATTGGAGCCCCGAACAAAAACTTTTGTACATGACTAGGCACAAAAAAGATACAAACGCATTTATGACCCTTGATGCGACTAGTGGTATAATTAAGCGTGAAACATCGCAGGATCCACCAATTTTTCTGTACCAATGCATGTTTGCAAGTTCCGAGGGCAGCATGCCTGTTTTTCAAATGATTTCCGCCGACCATAGAGCTGTAACAATCGCTTTCTTCCTACAAAATATTATTGCAAAAGGTATTCCTATCCCTCGTACTGTTGTTACTGATTTCGGATGGGCAATTTTAATTGCAGTTTCCAGTGTTTTCGCACGTTGCATCGATTTTCGAGATTATTTAATAAAATGTTATCAAATTATAGTCATGGGAGACCGAAGCTCGATCCCGCATTGCTTTCTTAGATTGGATGTTAGTCATTTAGTACGGATGATTGCAAAGTGGAAATGCCTAAAAAGCAACGAAAAAATACTGGTACAAAAATTTTATCTGCACTGCATTTGCCAAGCGTACAAGATGATATGTGTAAAAAAACTTGAATATTTTATACAATCTTTAATGGTTGTATCTTTGAGCAAAAGCATTGGCTATAGATCTGACGGTACATCACTAATTTCTGAAGAATGTGCTATCTGAACAATTGCATAAAAAAAAGAGGTAGTTGAAATCGATCAGCACTGGCAATATTTATTGAGTTAAAAAATCACAATCACGACGTTTCGACCATAGGTTTTGGTCCTTTTCGAGTGAACTACAAAAAAAAAATTATTTCCAATAATACAACAACAAGAAAAATTAATGATACCAAATTACATAGATGTTCGAGTAAGATTTGAGCAACAAGTTATATATACATACAGTAATTAAATTAACAGTTCTATCGTAAGAAATAAGAAATCACTTCGTCAAGATTATCATGTCACTGTCTCCATTAACACACAGAGAAAGACTAGACAACCTTTATTATTCTATCATAAGTATCGTTTAAATTTTCAGTGTCCTTTTGTAAGTTAATCGTGTTGTCAAACTTTTTTATATAAAACATTTCGGCAATTTCTCTCTTTCTCACGTGTTTCTCATTGTGTAAAATAGTCGGTGATGACCAATCGAAGTCATGGTTAAATTCCACTCTATGCTTGCTAATAACGGAAAAATTACTTTCGTGCACTTTGATGTTGTTGCGATGTTCTTTTATGCGAGTGCTTACATGTCTTTTTGTTTGGCCGATATATGATACGTTACAATTTTTGCAGTCTAGTTTGTAAACGACTTCCGTTCTGTTATTAATAGGCAACCTATCTTTACCACGTTTAATTAATGAGTTGAGTTTTTTAGGCACATTATAAACGACTTTAAAGCCTATTTTTTTAAAAAAGCGATCAACATCGTCACTCCAGCCGTCAACAAACGGCAAGGAAATGTACGAAGGCGTAGCTGCATTGTCAAATTCATTGTCAGTATCAGTGCTATCACGATGTTTCAAAAAATACAATCTTTTTTGCACATGACGGTTGATGATTTGATTCGGAAAGCAATTATTCGAAAGAATCCGCCTAACAGCGTCGATATTCTTAGCATGAAACCGAGTGTCCGCTAACAAAATAGCGTGGTCAACCAGATTGTAAATGGTATTCAATTTGTATTTCAACGGATGCTTGGTTGAAAATTGCATAAAAGGTAATGCGGAAATTCACAAAATATCTGAAACAGACACTGATAACACTAATAAGGATGACGAAAATCCGGAAATGGGATCCTTCCTCAATGATAATTGTCCACAAGAGGAACATGCAGATAACAATGGCTGAGTAGGATGGTGTAACACCTTTTGGGATTCTGCAATCATTATGGCCAATGATTCACAAGGCAATGTCATAAATGCGTGTTACAATCCAGAATTCGCGAGATAAATGAAATCTCGCCTCTTACCATATTTGCCTATTTGGACAGGTGTAATGCGTCCTCATTTCAATAAATCGAATGAAATAGCCTCATCTTCTGCAGTAGAATCAGAATTTAACGATTTGAAAAATAGAGAATTTAAAGGCCAACTGCCGATGCGTGTTGACAAATTTATAATGCAACATTTGAATTACATAGATTCAAAAATTATTCTGGCTTGTAATGAGAACGATATTGTAACATTGCAAAACAATAAACATGCAGAAGAAAAATGTTTAAAAATAAAAAACAACCGTTTCGATTGAAAACGATAAAAATATATCTATTACAGATAGTACAGACTTATATACGAAACACAAATCAAAGGATTTCACGAAAATCGAAATTACACACAATGTAGACAGTACCATACTCGAAACAAAATCCTTTACTCAAAACAATAGTGCATGCAGTACTTTTGATAAAACAAACTGAACAAATAGTAGACAACGCAGATTAAATTCTAATTACTGATTAAAGTTTCCACTCAAGTGACGCAATCGAAAATGAAAAAACCTGAAATATCTTCGAAAACTGGCACGGCTTAGCAGGATCAAATAAAATTGTAATGAATAGTACCGAAAAATCTGAACCAAAACGAAAAAAAAAGAAAAGAAACTTATTTAGACTCATGGTCCGAATGAGATTTTATAAAAAACATGAAATCCCATAAATTACCTCTTATTATTAACGGAAGTAAATGCAAAGAAATTAACAAACAAGATTCTATAATTATTGTTCACAAAACTTGTGCTTTTGATGCGATATTGCAAATTGTAGTCAATAGCATTGCAACTCACACTATAGGGAGGCAACGGCATCACCTTTTGATGATATTTTTAAATTAACACGATTCATTTTGGAAAATGGAACATTGCTTTTAAAGCATTATGCAGAGAGAGCTTCCATTTTAGAAAACTTACCTTTGTTTAGAGATGCAACTACAAAATATATCCGAAAAAATAGATGACTGAACGCCAACTGTAATGTCGCGCATTTATCAGAGTATTTATTTAAAAATGAACCAAGTTATGTGGTAACTAAATTTTGTACTTGCGGTTCAACAAATTCCCACGCATCTACCATTTGTAACATTAACGTTAATATATTGTTGCAAGAAGGATTGCAATACATATATTCAACGTGCGATCGAAGATGTACAAATGTTACGTTCTAAGTGTCGAACATGTGGTACAACGACTAATAATAACATCACTTACAGAACACAACTTCTGATTGATACCTCTGTATTTACTGATAATACCTACATAAATAGAAATACAAGTATTAATCACAATCTAAATTCCATTGAAAAAACGATCACTCTAACCAACAGGACTTATATATTAGCAAGTGTAATACATTATATATCTTATGGTGGAAATCGAAGCGGCCATTATGTGACATTTGCATTTGCCGGTACTCACTGGTATCTTTACGATGATTTAAAGAAAAAACGTGAAGTGGCTAATCCAATGCAGGCAATTAATCCACATGTAATAATCTATGTGAGAAATTAAAACATATTTATTCGATCTTTACTTACGTAGTAGTATTAGTAGTATTGCTAAACAGCATGCTAACATATGAATCCAATCATAAGAGTACGTACATATGCAATATATACATATATTGTTTATATGTGTATGTATTATTTATATTGAATTACTGACTAATATAGGTTGGAAGGGAATAGAAAAATATTCGATAAAAGTATATGACAGCATAAGAAAGTTGTATTCATTTTTTTATTTTTTATATAAAACGTACAATAGTAAAAAAGTGCATATATATATATATATATATTGTGACGTGACGCTTTTTGAGCTCCGTCACGATTGCCCTGTCGAGGAGGAACAGCGTGCGCGGGGTCGTTCCTCGCGCCTGAGAGGGAACTTGAAATAAATATAATCTGATTGTTTAGATTTATTTTAGCTTTAATGTAAGATCCGCGAATAAAGTGCGGCTGCTGTGCGAGCGTGCATTATCTCCTTTATGAAGATATAGCAAGATACCGAAAGGAGAGGGAACCATATAGGAAGATACCGGATATACCGCAGAGAATATCGAAGTTACCGCAGAAAGCAAACGGTCAGGTACCGAGATCCCGCGCCACCGCCAATCATATACCGAAACTGTATTAATCCAGGCAATTTTCAGATTAAAAGACGGCAGAAAATCCAGACAACGGAGCTAAAACCACTCTCCCAGGCGGCTAGGAAAGGAAGAGGATTCTGGAAAAGACGAGGATACGGCCTGGCCAGCCGGTCCCGTCCTCAAGAAGCCGAAATACCGTCAGACACCGTCGCCCGTGGATTCTGGGCCCCTGCGTAAGGGCAACGCCGTCCAACAGCTGTGACTCGGAAGGGGGCGGAGAATCAACTCCCGTTCATCCGAAAATTGATGGAATGCGCGGAAGATCGGCGCGGGATCTGAGGGCCTCATGGACGCGGATGAGATTGAACACTGTTCGGTGAGCTCGTGCCACGTACACACGTCCTGAAGAGCCCAGAGGAAGCGACCCCGAAGGAAGCCGTCGACAGCGATCATTGTAAGCCGCCGCACAAGTAGCATAATTATTGTTCATCCGGGATCAGTTGGCGTCTTGATTTAGAGATACCGTCGCAGGGCGACGAATATTCCGTAAAGATTATCGCGTAAAGTATTTGTACTTGTACCGTAATTGCCGGACGCTAGCTGTCCCCGGGTGTCGCGGATTTGTTCCTCTCAGGGGGTTCGTGCCGACAGTCTCGTGCCGTACCGTGAGATTTTGTACCGTTTATTACCGTTAAAGATTGTTTCGTGTCATATTAAGCGTATATGTTACCGTTATGTTACGTGCCGAAATTTAAGTCCTAGCGTGACGTGGCAATTTTGGTCGTTTCGTATCGCGTATCGAAAGGCGAGATTTGCGCGAAAAATTTCTTCGCGAGCGTGTGTTACCGTAAATGAACGAACGGCTCTGCAAGAATATTTGTCAACGCGAAATCTCCGCTGAATCCTCTTTCCGTTATCGATTATTCGGAAATTCTATTGTTCGAACTTCAAGTCTCTGTTGCCGAATATACAAGGTCGCGATAAGACCGTTAAATAAAGCAAAAAGTTCCGCATAAACATCATTACCGCTACCGTTTACCAAAGCCTTTGTTTTCTGCCAAAAATATATCGTGAAATATTATCGCCGAGTACCGAAAATTCGATTCGAGATATATCGAAGTTGAGTAAGATACGTGTGCTGTTAAATTTATACTGAGATTATATCCAGTTGTTATACATCGGTCATTATTAGCCGTCGTTAATTTTCTGCTGAAGAAGTTACCGTCAATTATCACATAAAGTTTAATTCGAGTGATATCGAAACTGTACCGGAGACTTATGCCTCCAGGTGTGTTCTAGAATTGCACGCGTGTGCTGTAGTCTGATCTTAAATCTTCTCTTGCATTTAGTTACCGCTAATTACCGTGGATATTGCAGGAAAAAATTATATTCGTTCCGTATCGCTCCTATTGTCGTCTAAATAATATCTTTTGAAATTCGTTGTCGTTATTATTGCTCTCGACCTTCGCGTCAGCCGTTATAAACGGTGAATCCTTTGTCTCGCAATTTCAGCTGTTCGATTAGTATGTTTTGGAATTTATCGTTTTTCCCGTCTGTTTTTTTTTCTTGTTGTCATGTACTGAATATTCTCTGTTATATTAATCTTATCTCTGTTATGCCGTTTACTATCTGTACCATTATTGTTTAATATATGTAAATAATTATAAGTAAAATAACTGGATGTCGATTATTTCTCTCTCCTAAATACTGTCTAGCGTTCTCTCTCGATATTTAATCCACAAAGAACTCTGCCCCTCTGCCAAATACTGAGCCCGGGGTTACCGGATCTTGCCGTATCGTTATCGTGGCGCGGAAATACCGCGCCTGGCGCTCAATTACATAAGTTACCGCATTTTCAGTTACCGCACGATACCGTTTTTCAGATACCCTACTGAATTTTGATAATCTAATTTTTATACCGGCCAAGACCTTGCGCGCTACCTCCTCGAGATCGGCGTTCTCGAGGCAACGGCGTCGCAAAGATTTTGGCGCCCAACGTGGGGCCCGACGCCGTGTGAGAACCTAAGTACCGTATAACATAATAATTTTTTTTTTTTTGAGAGCTAGAGAGAGAGAGAAAGAAAGAGAGTTTTTCTTTTCTCTCGTCAATCTTTTAAGGTAAAAAGGAGAAATCGACAGTTAAGTGTTGTGTTTCCGTCAGTGTCTGTGCCATTGAATAATTTTCTTTTAGCAGTGGGTTTTTTTTTGTATTTTATGGTGTCCTGTACCGAACGTACCGTCTGGTTGGGGTAAGTTAAGAATTATTGAAGGCCCTAAAAGCGGCCTGGAATTTGTGTGCTTCGCGTATAAGATTACCGAATTACCGTTTAAAATTGTATAGGATTTACTTGCGTTTTTTTTCCCGTTTTCGACTTAAGGTCGCTTACCGTTTGATTACCGTTTTTGGTGTTACCGATGATTTGAATTTATTATTGATTTTCTGTCCGTTATTACTATCTCGATAATCTTGTGTGGTGGAAATTTTATTTTTTTTTCCCTTCTCTCTTTCGTTTGGAATTTAGGTCGTATACTGTTCGATTGTTGTTCTTGACGTTACCGAAAATTTAATTTTTTATCGCATTACCGTTATTTAGCGTTATCCCGATAGTCTTGTGTGGTGAGGATTATTTTGAAATTTAATTTCTTTTTTTCTCGATCATACCGTTGGTGACTCTTTGTTAGAGATCGAAGGGAACAAAGTAATAATATTTTTGAAGGCCGCGTGACTGTTCCTTTGTCGACAACGAGAGAGACTTGTTTTCATTTTTGAATTTTTGAATTTTATTTTGTTTTTTTTTTAGACCGTTATTATTATTGGCTTTATTATTATTATTTTTTTATCTTTCCTCCTACCGTATTGTTCGACGATTTTGAATTTCCTTTTCTTAGATGTTATTGTTTTGACTTTTGAACTTCTTTTCTTATACCGTATTGTTTGAATTTTCTCTTCCGTATTGTTATTATTATTTTTCTTTTTCTGTTTCTTTACCGCCCTGCTTTGATTTTTAAATTTTTTTTCTTTTTACAGTATTATTTCGGTTTTCGAATTTCTTATTGTTACCGCTGTTTTAACTCTTTTTTTTTTTTTTTGAATTTCTTTTCCTTTATCGCATTGTGTTGACTTAAATTTTTTTTTTCCTCTCTATTATCTTGTTTTGATTTTTGAATTTGTTTTCTCTACCGTATTATTTTGATATTTGAATTTCTTTCCCTTTTGCTGTATTATTTTGATTTGCGAACTTCTTTCTTCTTGGCCATATTATTTTGATTTTTGAATTCTATTCTCTTTCTGTCGCGTTATCTTGACTTCTGGATTTCTTTTACTTTTACATATTATTTTTGAGTTAAAAAAAAATTTTTTTTTTTCTTTCGTGTCATTTCTTTTTTTTTCTTTACCGTACCGTTTCGATTTCGAATCCGTCCTTTTGTCATATTATTTCGATCTTTAAAAATTTTTTTTTGATTTTCGTTAATTAGTAAGTCTCTTGTTGTCTCTATGAGGAAGGATAGCGATCCACATCAGTGGATACAGGGGTAAGCATCGGTCAGGTGCGTCGACATTTGTTAGATCGAGGATTGAGTGCCCAGTGGATATTGCCGGTTTTGCGGGCACGACTCCTCAGATACGAGACGCGAGGTAGCGGAGAAACTGAAGAGGGGGAAGAGACGATGTCGGTAGAGGATCAAGATGATGCGGGGGCGCGAGACCTCTTAGAGGAGGGTGCCATGCCCGACCTGCGGGGCACACCACCCTTGGGGGGGGGCAGGAGGTGAAGCGGGACGACATAACGAGGGATACCGGATACCGTCCGCCCCAATGCGAGCCCGCGGCCGCGTCACATGCGAGTCCCCGTCCGGGGAGAGCCTCCACGGCGGAGGCTTATAATTTAATGAGAAAATGGAACCTCCATTTCTCAGGAAAACGCGGTAACGACGCAGAAGCCTTCCTGTTAAGAATTAAGGAGGCTCGCGCGATAGTTCCCATCTCAGACGCCGACCTTTTTAAATGCCTACCTCTCTTCTTATCGGAAATCGCGTTGTATTGGGTGCGATTGGAAAACGGGAACTGGCGAGACTGGAACGATTTTGAGGCAGCATGGAGGGGCCGATTCGGGGATCCCGACTATCAATACGCCCTTCGCGATGAAATATTCAGGCGGACACAGGGGGAATATGAAACTGCGGCCGATTATTTGACTTGTTTGCGGACCTTACTGAGTCATATGACGCCCCCCTGGCCCTTGGAGGAACAACTAAATTTCGCACACCGGAACATGTTACCGCGTATGCAGATAGCTATTAGACGCCAAGAGTTCAGAGACTTCGCGACTCTGGAGTACTTTGTTACGCGCATCGAAAGAAGCCTTCAAGCCGAGAAAAATTACCGACCCCCGTTATCGCCGGAGCAATCTATCTTTCCGGATTTGGCCTACCACGCGTCGAAGGGTAAGGCAAAGAACGCTACTACCGTTGCTACCGCTAACGCTACCGCTAAAAAGAAGGAAAGAAAGAAATCCGCGAAAACCCCTAGCGCGAATAACGCATCTACTGATACCGCTACCGCTGTCGCTGCCGTTGCCGCTATCGAACCCTCGACGAGTGCTACCGTTATCCCCAATCCCTCCAGCAACATAAAATGCTGAAACTGCGATAAGACAGGACATCGCGCGCGCGGATATACCAAGCCGCGCCGAAAATATTGTTACCGCTGCGGGAAACGCGAGGTTACCGTTCAGACTTGCCCGACCTGCTCGGGAAACGAGAATCGGAGCCAGTAGAGAGGGTCCCTACGACTCCGAGTCCCGAAAGCGGGACCCCAGATACCGCAGGGAACGATACCTTACTCCATTCCCATGTCACCCTAGAAAGGGACGAGTTATCGTCGTTAAGATTTTTCCGGATTAAAATATATAATTACACTCTCGAGGCCCTCGTGGACTCGGGGGCCAACCGCACTCTACTGGGCCGGGAAGAGATAAAGATTATCCGAGAACTGGATACCGAGAGAGGAGGGGGAATACAAATAAGAACAGCAAACGGACAAATCGCAAAAATAGGGGAGGAAATTAAAATACCGCTAGAGCTAGAGGATCAGTGTCGCGAAGTTACCGTTGCGTTGTTACCGAATTTAGCAGTTCCATGTATTTTAGGACTAGACTTTCTTACCAAATTCGGAGTAGTATTGGATTTTGCCACTAACGGATGGTATTTTGCCGTATCACCACACAAGAAATATCGTTTAGTTACGAAACAGATCCACATGAGAGTTCTTGTTGTGGAATATCAAAGTTGACCTCCGCACAAGAAAAGACATTAAAATTTTTTTTACGAACGTTACCGCAAACGTCCGATAATCCCGGGGTGACCGCGCTTACCGAGCATAAGATAGATGTGGGTAATAGTCCACCAATTAAACAGCGTTGTTACTTAGTATCGCCTGAGGTTCAGGAAGCTAAAAGACGGAGACCGATAAAATGCTCCAGGCAGGAATTATCGAACCGTCATATAGCGAATCGTCGAACCCCATCGTAATGGTGAAAAAACCTAACGGAAAATACCGCTTTTGTCTAGATTTCCGGAAAATGAATGGTGTATCGAAAAAAGACGCATATCCGTTACCGAATATGAACGGGATTCTCGACAAATTACGCTCGGCTCGCTATATCTCGACCATCGACCTGAGTCAAGCCTACTTTCAGATACCGTTAGCTAAGGAAAGTCGGGAGATTACCGCATTTAGTGTTCACGGGAAGACTCTTCCATTTTACGCGAATGCCATACGGGCTTACGGGAGCACCGGCGACTTTTCAACGACTGTTAGATCGATTAATTGGGCCGGAAATGGAGTGCGTTCGCGTATTTGGACGATATCGTCATTGTAACGCCGACATTTGCAGAACACATGACTTGGCTCAAGAAAGTACTCGATAAAATCACTGCCGCCGGCCTTACCGTTAATCCGGATAAGTGTGAGTTTTGTCGCTCTCAAGTACGATACCTGGGATTTATCATGCAGAAGGAGAGGCTGACGGTGGATCCGGAAAAGACTCGACCGATCTTAGAATACCCCGCACCGCGAAATATTAAGCAGTTACGCCGGTTCTTGGGAATGTCATCCTGGTACCGCAGATTCATCCCGCAATTCGCGACCCTTAGCGAGCCATTGACGCGGCTTTTGAAAAAGGGCAAGCGCTGGGAGTGGGGGGATGATCCTTCGATCGCGAGGGTCGCGCCTTCGATCAAATCAGGGATCATTTGGTTACCGCACCGACACTAGCCTGTCCAGAGTTCGAGTTACCGTTTTCCTTACATACCGACGCGAGTTCCGTGGGATTAGGCGCGGTATTGACTCAGATCGTCGAGGACGAAGAAAGGGTAATAGCTTTTGTGAGTCGAGCCTTGTCAGATCCCGAGACGCGATATTCCGTTACCGAACAAGAATGTTTAGCAGTCGTGTGGGCAATTCAGAATTTAGACCGTACTTAGAGGGATACCGTTTTACCGTTGTTACCAACCATAGTAGCTTATTTTGGCTTCATAACCTTAAGAATCCCACAGGGAGATTAGCAAGGTGGGCATTAGAATTATTGGAATATGATTATGAAGTGATTCACCGGAAGGGTGCCTTACACCATGTGCCCGATGCACTCTCCCGAATGTTTGAATCGGAGGCTACCGAAGATACCGTACCGGCAGCGACAAATTCTGTTCACGTAACTGCCACTATAGATACCGTAGACTTGGCGAACACTACCGACGAGTGGTACCGTAAAAGATATAAGGAAGTAATGGCGACGCCCGAAAAGTACACGCAGTGGAAAGTGATTGATGGGCGGTTATATTTTCTCAGACCGAAACGCGTAGTCTCGGAAATTGTGGAAGATTTAGACCGTTGGAAGTTAGTGATACCGCGAGAATATCGGAGGGAGATGTTGAGAGAATCGCACGATATGCCACAGGCAGGACATTTAGGTACCGAAAAAACTTATCAGCGAATAGCCGTTTCGTATTTCTGGCCGAATTTATTCCGCGAAGTTACCGAATACATCCGACAATGTGATAACTGCCAAAGAACAAAAGTCGAACAGGCAATCTATTAGAAGTTAGCCCCCCACTTTTCGAATTAATAAATTTTAACGGTTGTGCTAAATTGTGCTAGGTTTGTGCTATATTGTGCTCGAATATTATAACCATAATATGAAAAATACGAAAGAAAATGAAGAAAAATGAATTTTTAGGTCAGCCCCCCCACTTTTCGTTTTTTTCAATTTTTGCGATTGTGCTGAATTGTGCTAAGTTGTGCTAACATTGTGCTAAAATATTATTTAAAAAAAATAATAACAAAAAAAGTTACGATGAAAAAATCATTTTTAGATAATATTGATTTTTTTATCATAACTTTTTTTTTAATTATCCGCTGACGATAATATTGCATATCTGAATTGTGCTAGCCTAGCACAAGTCAGCACAACTTTCGGTTTCTCCAGCACAGCGATATCAAAGGCACTTTACTCTTGAGCGCGAGTCCTTGCGCTCGAATTCTATGTCCGTAATTCGGCTTTTCAATTGTCCGATGAAGATAATATTGCATATCTGAGTTGTGCTAGCCTAGCACAAGTCAGCACAACTGTCGATTTCTCCAGCACAGCGATATCAAGGGCACTTTACTCTTGAGCGCGAGTCCTTGCGCTCGGATTCTATGTCCGTAATTCGGCTTTTCAATTGTCCGATGAAGATAATATTGCATATCTGAGTTGTGCTAGCCTAGCACAAGTCAGCACAACTGTCGATTTCTCCAGCACAGCGATATCAAGGGCACTTTACTCTTGAGCGCGAGTCTTTGCGCTCGGATTAAAGTGTAAAGTGCCCTTGATATCGCTGTGCTGGAGAAATCGACAGTTGTGCTGACTTGTGCTAGGCTAGCACAACTCAGATATGCAATATTATCTTCATCGGACAATTGAAAAGCCGAATTACGGACATAGAATCCGAGCGCAAGGACTCGCGCTCAAGAGTAAAGTGCCCTTGATATCGCTGTGCTGGAGAAACCGAAAGTTGTGCTGACTTGTGCTAGGCTAGCACAACTCAGATATGCAATATTATCTTCATCGGACAATTGAAAATCCGAATTACGGACATAGAATCCGAGCGCAAGGACTCGCGCTCAAGAGTAAAGTGCCCTTGATATCGCTGTGCTGGAGAAATCGACAGTTGTGCTGACTTGTGCTAGGCTAGCACAACTCAGATATGCAATATTGTAGGATGATGTTTTATTAAATTAAGATTCGGTAAAATATATATAACAGGCTATACGAGACGAGAACGAAATCCGTAGAACTCTCTCACGCTCAATATTTATCACACTGTCTTTATCTGTCTTTACCTCTCGCACACTCAATACTCGATACACTCGGTACATTCTCGCTCGCGCGTCTCTCCTTATATTCTCCTTGCTCGCATGTATCACGCGTGTTTAGTTTTTATTGGTCGAAACTAAAAATCGATGCCGCACGCGCGACAACCGACCGCCAAATTCAACATCCTACACTCGGCCATTCTGAAATAAAGGTCGCCTCGACCGTTCGTCGTCCTAATCGTCTTCCGATATATTTTCATAATCGTCGTCCTGTATCCAAGGCTTCATGTAGTCGGCCGCTGATGAGGTCTGGATTGAACCCTCACTTTCGCCGACTTTTCATAAAAGATAGCGGTGATTGCGTAGAACTTTTATTTCATATTGAAATTCCGCTAATAATAACGCCCATCTAGCCACTCGCACGCAGAGGTCTCGTTTTGTCATTGTTTGCGCAAACGCTCGACAATCTGTTATAATTTTGAATTTTATTCCTAACAAGTACGCGCGAAATCGCTTTAATGCTTTAACGATTGCTAAAACTTCAAGTTCGTAACTCGGATATTTCTCTTCCGCCGGCGTAGTCTTGCCGCTCGCATAATATACCGGATGCAGCATTTGATCCGTACTGTCTTTTTGCAGAAGTATCGCTCCGAAACCGTACATGGACGCGTCGGCATGCAGTTCGGTTTCCGCGCCTACTCGAAATAAACTTAATACTGGTCTCTCACTTAGCATGATCTTTAATCGCTCGAAAGCATTTCTCTCAGCTGCACCGAACTGAAACCTCGCATCCATTTTCAATAGGTTCGACAGCGGACGCGCAACCGTACTATAACTCGGGATGAATTTTCGGAAATAGCCGCTCAAGCCTAAAAAGGATTGCACCTGTCGTGCGTTTTCAGGTTCCGGAAAACCTAAAACCGCTTTAATTTTTCCTTCTGATGGCCGTATCGTACCGTTCTCGACGATGTGTCCAAGGAATTCCACCACGCGACGTAAAAAACAACATTTCTCCCAGTTTATTTTTAAACCGGCTTGACTCGCGGTATCTAAAACAATTTTCAGATTTTTCAATCCGTCGTCTTCATTTTTTGAAAGTACAATTAAATCGTCCATATATACTGATACAATTTTTCGCTTCATCAATTCTCTAAAAGTTGCGTTAATAAATCTTTGAAAAACGGAAGGAGAATTACATAAACCAAAGGGAACTCTTAAAAATTCGTATTGTCCGTCTGGTACAATAAAAGATGTATATTTTACACTTGACTCGTCCATTCGCACGTGGAAAAACCCGTTCTTTAGATCGATAGTACTAAAAACTCTCGCGTCCTGCAATTGATCTAACTGATCTTCAATGAGGGGAAGAGGGTATCTATCTTTAATTATTTTTTTATTTAACATTCTGTAATCTACACATAATCTATGTAGACCATTCTTTTTTTTTACAAGAACAACGGGACTCGCAAAATCAGAGACAGACTCTCGGATTATGCCCTCTCTCTTCCACTCATCGATTTGAGCATTCACAATATCTCTTTCGTACTGTGAAAGTCGTCGAGCTTTCTGGTAAACAGGCTCTTCATCCTTCAAAATGATCGTCATTTTGATATCTGTTTCTCGCATTTGGACCGGCTTATAATTGTTTACTAAATTTTCCACAACATGCTTGTGCTCAAGTTCAGACAACACGTCGACGTCTATTGTACTTGGATCATGTATAGCATCAATCATAAACATCTCGGGTCGCGTCCCGCTGCCAACCGTTAATTCGCGAACCGGATTTATTGAAATTACACCTTTTTTCAAATTAATTTCTACCGTATCGATAAAGTCTGTACCGATAATCAAATCACACGGTATAACATCATCGGGCGCGACTCGGATAAATATCGGATATACTTGTCCGTCGATTATAATGTTCGCCTGAAATTCGCCTAATATTTTCGCGCTGAACCCGCCTATTCCGCAAAATTCCATATCCGTCGCTCGCATTTTCGGTGATCCCATCATCATATATTCGCTCGATCGCAGTATCGATATATCGCTCCCAGTGTCTATCAATGCCGCAATGACTCGGCCGCTTAATGTTACTTCTTGCAGATATTTTTTACAAGGCATCCGCGAGACCAACGCAACAACAGATTTTTCCGCATCGCCGTTATTAATTTTCTTTTTACATTTGGGAAGCTATATTGACCACGTCGCGCCGCATCCGAAGTTACTTGACTTCTATTAAAGTTCATTTTCGGTCAATTTATCATACGTTCCGCGTCGCCCAGATTTATCCGCATCGCTTATTTTTCTTTTTTACATTTTGGAAGCTATATTTGCCATCCGCTGATCCGAAGCATTGACTCCTAAAGTTTTTTGTCGGGCCAATTTACCATCCGACGTGCTCGCGTTCGCCACAATTATAACATCGCTTATCGTCTATTGGAGTTTTCCTTCTCTTGTCGCTTACCCCTTTATTCGAGTCACCGCTATGCCGATTTGAATATGTCGCTTCTCGATTGCGCAACGTTACCCTTTCAAAAGCCTTCATTAGGCTCTCCACAGATGAGAATCCCTGGATGCGTGCCTGATCGCGCATCATGATGTCCGGTATACCCTCTATAACGTATTCCAGCAGTTCGTCCTTCTCGATCGGTACTTTGTTGCCCATGATAGTTTTATCGTGCAGATACTCCTGGAACGTCTCGTCCTTCTTCCACGTACGATTCTCAAATTGTCTCCGCAAATATAGTTTGCTCTCATGATGTCGAAACATAGTTCCCAACTCCTCTAGAAGCCTCTCGAAGGACATCTCAATGTACTCAGGCCTCGAATGAAACCATTCGAATGCTCGTTTTTTTAATCGCATTCCAATTAAAAGCTTCGCACAATCGTCATCTAGGCGATACGTCGCCTTCAGAAATCTTAGTCGCTTTTCCCATGTATCGTAATTATTAGACACGCCGTCAAAATTATCCAATAGATCAGCCACCGTCGTCAAATTTACTCGTGGTCGTGTGCGAGACATCTCTCCGTCGCCGAACATCGTCACTTCCATCGCTCCGCCGGCAGGATTTCTCTCTAATTGTCCGCGCAATTGTAAAATTTCGCGCCGTGCGAGATCAAGCTCACGCTCAGCAAGCTCTCTTTCTCGCTTATAGAGCTCAATCTCTCGTCGTTGTATATCCTCTCGCGATGCGCTCTCTCGCAACGCGTTCTCTCGCAAAATACTCTCCTGCGCTTCATCCTGTCCATCCTCGACACCACCAGACGCGATGCTCTCCATCCAGGAACCCGTTGGATCAGCTCCTTGTAACCGTAGAATCAGCTCTGATTTGGCACCTACTGTCGACAGTCCGCGTGCCTTCAGCTTCTCTTTCAATTCCACGACCGTTAAATTACTTTGTTCAGCCATTCTTTTAGTATCTTTCGCCACGTGTTCGCTTCCGGAAAAGATCGAACTTTCTCGATCCCGAACTTTCTCGCCGCCTGCTATATCCCGGCTGAGCCCCCAAAAATGATGTAGGATGATGTTTTATTAAATTAAGATTCGGTAAAATATATATAACAGGCTATACGAGACGAGAACGAAATCCGTAGAACTCTCTCACGCTCAATATTTATCACACTGTCTTTATCTGTCTTTACCTCTCGCACACTCAATACTCGATACACTCGGTACATTCTCGCTCGCGCGTCTCTCCTTATATTCTCCTTGCTCGCATGTATCACGCGTGTTTAGTTTTTATTGGTCGAAACTAAAAATCGATGCCGCACGCGCGACAACCGACCGCCAAATTCAACATCCTACAATATTATCTTCATCGGACAATTGAAAAGCCGAATTACGGACATGGAATCCGAGCGCAAGGACTCGCGCTCAAGAGTAAAGTGCCCTTGATATCGCTGTGCTGGAGAAACCGAAAGTTGTGCTGACTTGTGCTAGGCTAGCACAATTCAGATATGCAATATTATCGTCAGCGGATAATTAAAAAAAAAGTTATGATAAAAAAATCAATATTATCTAAAAATGATTTTTTCATCGTAACTTTTTTTGTTATTATTTTTTTTAAATAATATTTTAGCACAATGTTAGCACAACTTAGCACAATTCAGCACAATCGCAAAAATTGAAAAAAACGAAAAGTGGGGGGCTGACCTAAAAATTCGTTTTTCTTCATTTTCTTTCGTATTTTTCATATTATGGTTATAATATTCGAGCACAATATAGCACAAACCTAGCACAATTCAGCACAACCGTTAAAATTTATTAATTCGAAAAGTGGGGGGCTAACTTCTAATAGATGGATTCGAACCGTGATCCGCGTTGTGAGGTACCGAACGCTTTAACATTCAGCCACCACGCACTATTAATGTCAGCTTCTAATTTCTATAATTACTTATGCTATATTTACATAAGATGTGTTAATATTTTTCTAAATTAACATTATCATTTCGTATCGCTTCTTTTATGATTAATATACTTTTACTTTTTAGAAAAAGGGAAAAATAATTTTTAATTAAGATGTCTTGGATTATATTTAAAAGATGTATATTTTATTGTGCATAACATTTCAGATTACAAAACCATAGAGAAAAGTTTTCTGAAATTATTAATCTGAAAAATTGTCTCTATTCTACAACCGTCTTAAATAAAATTCAATTTACTGAGAAGTTTATATATATAATTTATTTTTTCTGTTCTTATATCTCGAGAATAGCATATATTCTATACACATACGTATTTATATAAACATAAACTTATTCCATTAATACCATTGACGTTTATAATGTATGCTTTAATGAAAAAGAAATCGCGCAACTAAAAAAAATACATTAAATTATATCTATATGCGGAACTATTTTTGATCTACAAATTGTGGATGTAGCACGGACATGAACCAAAATCGACTGTTTTATCGGCACCAAAAGTGGATGTGGCTATGTAGTTCCCAGACGTCGTAAAATGGATGTACGCACCGCTAGTGTACGACGTAGGGAAAGCGTTGCCTCAAAAATGGCAGCATGGCCCCTCTCAGGCTTCTCTCTGATTGTACCATTGGGTCTGTTCATTTTAATTGCACTGCTGCACTAGTGCAATGTTTAGTTGGAGTGAAGCATAGACATAGTAAGTATAGACCGAGCATCCATTGTATAAGCGTTAAGCATACGAAAAGAAAGACAAAAGATGTAAGATGAGTTTCTTTCTCTTTTTAATGCCGAAGAATTGGGGAGCACTTCTCCTCATCTCCTCGCCCCTCCATGACGAACCGGCGCGAGAAGATGTGGGAAATGCTCCCCACTTCTCCGGCATTGAAAAAAAGAAAGAAACTCATCCTACATCTTTTGTCTTTCTTTTCGTATGCTTAACGCTTATACAATGGATGCTCAGTCTATACTTACTATGTCTATGGAGTGAAGTATGTTTGTCGCTTTCTAACTTATTGCACTAGTGCAGCAGTGCAGCTAAAATGAACAGACCCATTGTGATGTGGCGGGCGTGCGTATTGCGTATGCGCTGACGCGAACTACGCATATACCATCTATTTCGCGAAAATTAAAAAAATGCTTTTGTTGAAAATTTCAATAATCTAAATAAAAATTTTAAGCTGCATTTTTATCTCACGTAATGTATAAAAATAAAATAAATATATATACCCCATTAAAAAATAAAACCTTAAAAAAAGCATTTTATTTTTTTTTATTAAAATTAGAAAATTTTTTATACTAATTTTTATTAATATTTTTATTATATTTTATTTTTTTTTTTATTTTTTTTTTTTTTTTTTTTTTTTTTTTTTTTTTTTTTTTTTTTTTTTTTTTTTTTTTTTTTTTTTTTTTTTTTTTTTTTTTTTTTTTTTTTTTTTTTTTTTTTTTTTTTTTTTTTTTTTTTTTTTTTTTTTTTTTTTTTTTTTTTTTTTTTTTTTTTTTTTTTTTTTTTTTTTTTTTTTTTTTTTTATTTTTTATTTTTTTAATTTTAATAACATTTTTTTTTAAAATTTTATTTGATTATAATTTTTATATATAATTTTTATTATTATTGATATGTTATATATTTTGTAAATATACACGAACATATTAACTTCAAAATATCTCGTATACATATTAACTGAGATATTTCATTTGAAATATTTATAACATAGCAACAGTGAAATATTTCAATTGTAACACTCATGAATTATATCATTTGTAAATGTACATAAAACGTAACTTCCAAATATTTTCGATATATATGAACTGAAATATTTTATTTAAAATATTTCTGACATAAGCAATAATAAAATGTTTCAATTGTAGCACTCATGAATTATATCATTTGTAAAGCTACATGAAACATAATTTCGGAATATTTCGGAAACGTATCAATTGAAATATCTTATTTGAAATATTTCTGAAATAAGCAAAAATAAAATGTTTCAATTGTAACACTTATGAATTACATCATTTGCAAATATACATGAAATATAATTTTGGAATATTTCAGATACATATCAATTGCGATATTTCATTTGAAATATTTCTGACTATGAAACATTTTAGTTGTGACACTTATGAATTATATTATAAACATAGACATGAAACGTCTCATTTGAAATCTATATGAAGCATTTTGAAACATTGCATATATATTTCATGTTTAGTGGGGGGTATGTCATTTTAATCAACGTATGTATTTATTTTGGAAACAAAGCATTTTAAAGAAAAATGTTTCAGACGAAAGTTTTATGATTTCGAGGGGGCCATAAGATCATCATCATCATTGGTATCATTGGTTCGACCTTGGATAGTCATTTGAAGGTCACGTGAAGATCACCTCAATTCTTTTAAATGGCACCCTCTATTTTTTATTACATCTTGTAGCTGACCTCGAGAGCTTTCCAGAACCCTATATTTGAAGCCTTTTAATGTAGGACTTCCTGAGATATTTTAAATTTTATATATTATGATGATTATTGTTTGGTTTTAAGAAGGCTATAAAGCGACGTCTATAATGAGACTTTAAGACATAAAATTTAAGAAATTGACCAATCATATTTATTATTCTTCTTTAAATTCAATTGTAATTGGTCAATTTCTGAAATCTTAAGTCTTAAAGTCCTATTGTAGACAACGCATTAGATGGTACCATTGGTTTGACTTTCAAGAGCTAAAAATAAGAAGTGTTATTTAACAATTTAAATCTTTAAATTAAAATAAATTTTTTAATGCACTTATTTTTAGCTCTTGGATGGTATCATCTTATAGCCTTCTTAAAACTAGACAACTTTTGTCTGAAACATTTTTCGCTGCCGGGCTCGGTTTTCGAGATATTCGACTGGCAAGAGTCAAATGTTGTGATGAAATTTAAAATATCTCAGGAAATTCTACGTTAAAAAAGTTTCAAAAATGGCGTTTTGGAAAGCTTTCGAGATAAGCTACAAGAATATAAAAAATAAGAAATGCCATTTAAAAAAATTGAGATGACCTTCACGTGGCTTTCAACTGACCCTTCAAGGTCAAACCAATGGTATTATCTTATGGCCCCCTCGAAACTAAACAACTTTTGTCTGAAACTTTTTTGTTAAATGCATAGAAATAGAAATATTTAAGGTGGGATCTATATATACACGGTGAGTCATTAAAATGACTTACCGTGTATATGTAGAAGGGGTGTTTTATTTTAATTTCTTCAGGCATCTCGAAAAATATGGAAAAATATAAAAAAATGTTTTAAACAAAAGTTGCATGGTTTCGAGGTGGACACATGATGGTGCCACTGATTTGACCTTAAATAATTGTCTGAAAGTTATATTAAGGTTACCTTTAATTCGTTTAATAGAATCCTATGTAATGAAAATAGTGGGTTTCATTTAAGAAATTAAAGGTAACCTTAATATGACTTTCAAATAACTATCCAAAGGTAAACTAATGATACCATGTCCTCTTTGAAACCATACAACTTTGTCTTGAAATATTTTTTCATATTTTCCATATTGTTCGAGATATTTATCTAGGGCAATTAAAATAAAACAATATATATATATATTGCGACACTTTTGCCCACCTCGAGAACGCCGATCCTGAGGGGTAGCGTGCAAGTTTGGCGGTTACGGTAGTTGACGGTATTGGGTTTTAAAGCGGTATCTCAAAAAAAGCGGTAACTTGTAAATCTCCTAAAAAGAGAGTGAATTTAGGCGCCAGGCGCGGTAATTCCGCGCCACGATATTGGTACGGTAACGGTAATGTCCGAGCTCAGTATAGGGCAGAGGGGCAGGATTCTTGTGAATTTTATAGAGAGAGAGAACGCTAGAGGATAATCGGAAGAGAGCAATAATCGACACTCAATATTATGTTAGTTACACAGACTTAAGTTATATTAAACCATGATAATACAGAGACAAGAACAATATAATAGATAAATTCAGAATATAAGAAAATTCATATAAGAGACAAATTAATATAATAGACAATTCAAAATATCAGAAAATTCATATAAGAGACAAATTAATATAATAGACAATTCAAAATATCAGAAAATTCATATAAGAGACCAATTAATATAATAGACAATTCAAAAGATTAGATAAGTCCGATAAATAGATAATTCGCTATATAAGAAACGGAACAGATAAGTCTCAGCATCTAAATAATCGGTATCATGAGTTTGAACAACAACGAAATTCGAATCGGTAACGGCTGACGCGAAGGTTAAATATAACAATAATGGGACGCTCTATTCAGAATAGAAAACTATAAGTCCACACAAAGAGCGATACCGAAATTAATATAACTCAAAAATCCTAACAGGAACAGAAAATCACATAAATGATTAGCGGTTCGGTAATCTATAATACTCGCGGGCTAACTATGCCCGATTGCCGAACATACATAGAGGCACAGGCCTCGCTGAACGAATTCAGTATAAATTGGATTAATTTTTCCCTACAAAATCGACGGTAAGTTGCGGTAATCAACGGTAAAGAAAGATTTACGATCAGACTCGGGTAACGCGTATACTTTCGGAACACCCTGGGAAGCACAAGCCTCACGCAGAATTTCGATATATCTCGAAGTATCTTTTACATAAATTTTTGACGGTAGTTTAAAATAACGGTATCCGAGAGTACTTAATTACAGATAGAGGAGACTCAAGAAGTATAATTACGGTATATTTTAACAGTAAACGTCTCCTGAAAAATTTCGATATAAATCGAATCTAAAATTTTCCTCGCGATACTCGGTAACAAGGTCTCACAATATTTTCGGCAATTCTTATCGGCAATTCCTCGCGGTAATCTCAAGGATGACAATGCTAATATTGTTTACTCGATTTAACGGTCGTCTCGCGATCTTATATCTTTGTTAACAAAACTTGACTTTCACACAATCGAATTTTATACGGAACGATAACGGCTATACATATCTCGACGGAGATTTCGCTTTACACAATATTCTTACAGAGCCGTGTATTTTTAATTCCGGTAGCCCGGGCTCGTCAAGAAATTGTCTGTGCAAATCCCGCCTTCTCCGATACGCGATACAAAGCGGCCAAAATTTGCTCGTCACGCGGTGACTTGAAAGTCGGCCCGGAACGTAACGGTAACGAGACGGTATGTACAAAAAACGAGACAGTACAATCTTAAACGGTACGAAACGAAACGGTACGGAAACTACGTCACGACACGAGACTGTCGGCACGAACCCCTGAGAGGGACAAATCCGCGGCGCCCGAGGGCAGCTGGCGTCCGATAATTAGCGGTACAAGTTTATATTTCACGCGATAATTGAGACGGTATAATCGCCGCCCCGCGACGATCTCCTTTTTTTTTTAAGTGGTGACGCCAGCTAAACCCGAACGGAAAACTTCTAGGCTACTCGTGCGGCGGCTTACAATATTATCTGGTGGCGGCTTCCTTCGAGATCGTCTCCTCTGATTTTCCAGGTAGTAGTACACTGGTCACAGGCTCATCGAACAGTGACGAATCTTTTCTGCGTCCGTGAGGCCCTCGGATCCCGCGCCGATCTTCCGCGCATCCCGTCGATTTTTGGAGAAACGGGGTTGATTCTCCGCCCCCTTCAAAATCTCCGCTGTTGGATGGCGTTGCCCTTACGCAGGGGTCCCGATCCGACGCTGACAGTAATTTCTTAGCGGTGTCTTCTTGCAGCTCGGACTCCGCAGGCTGGCCAGGCCTTATCGTGGTCCGGAGTCTGCAGTAATTCATTTTCTTCCCAGTCTGCAGCCTGGGGTGGTCAGTCGTCCAGATTTTCTGCCGTCCTGAAAATTTTCGGGATTAGTATTTCGCGGACTTCGACTAGCGGCGGCGCGGGATCTCTATACGTGACCTTATTGCTGTGCGATATCCTTAGTCCATTCTCCGACCTTACTGGCGGTATCTTCGGTATCTTCGGTATCTTCGGTACAGGTTACAATCTCACACGCTCGCACAGGCCGCCGCACTCGCCATCGCACAAATCTTACTTGCTACAATAAATCTAAATATGCGATCAAATTCAAATTTAAATTCCCTCTCAGGCGCGAGAGACGACCCCGCGCTCGCTGTTTCTCCTCGGCGATGTCACTGTGACGGAGCTTAAAAAGCGTCACGTCACAATATACATATATATATATATATATATATATATATATAAACACACACACACACACACACACACACACACACACACACACACATATATAATATTATATTTATTCATATTATATATATATTTTGTGACGTTGCCGTCACGATGGACGTCCACCCGCCAAAAAGACCGCGTGACGCGAGCCGAGCGGCCGCGCCGGTCGAGAAATCGAGAGCCTCGCCGGGATTTTCAGAGAGGCGAGCGCGTTCGTTTGTAATCAAAAGTATTGTTATTAATCCTATTTGTCGAAATTATATTGTTTCGGAGGCCATAAATCTTCAACGAAGAACAACCTGGAAGTCTACAAGAAAAGCAACCTTGCCGAATCATCACCGATCAAAACATCGGTCGTGGAAAACAAGGGTCGGCGATACTCGATCAGTCTCGCACAATTTCGGTCCATCGGCCCAGCATCCCAGGGCCGGCCGGCTATGACGGGCGCCGAAAGAACCCCGCGAAGGGGCTAAACCTCATCGGAAAAATCCGAAAATCGCTACCCTTCACTGGAGAGGGACGGAGGCAGCAAAAATCGGCCCTGACGGGAGAATTCCCGACCACCTGGCGCTGAAAAACTCACAGGAACAGCGGACCGTCGGAGGTGCGGGACCGCGGGCGCACGATGCGCCCTTGCACCACGCTCGAAAATCCGAGCGCGCGAGAACGGGCCTAGCACTCCTCTCGATGGGGTGCGGGGCGAACAGCTAGGGATAAATACGGCAATTCCGAGAGAATGAGGGACTTGTTCTTCGAGATTTTCGTCGAAATCTGAGAGAGAGTATCGCGGACGCTCGGCACGGGAAAAGACGAATTGGCGGAAGCAACGAATGGAGAATTCAACGGTGAGGTCACCCGGTTATCTTCGTGTATAATTACGAAAATTTGTACGCCGTCCATCGATACGACTCGTGGGTCGACCCCTCTGGCCGGTCGCGATTAGTGTTTCGTTTGCGTAAACTTCACGGTAGTGAAAAGAAGTTGAGTGCGACCGTAGTCAAGGGGCGACAGTGATCCGTCGATCGGTCTCACCCGATATACTCGTTCGCCTCTCCGTTATCCGTGTGACGCGCGTTAGTGTAGAATTTTTAAATCGAGGCTATCGCCGGTCGGAGTGGAGCGACTCCGACCGATCGGAGGTGCCTGTCGACCGCCACTCCAGGGGAAAAGTTCCGCGACAGCTTGAACGGAAAATTGGTGAGTACCTTCGAAATTGTCGTAGCGGACCAGACGTTATACGCCTTAAGTGGCCTTGATTCTCGACCATATCTCTCCGTGCGTCCCGTTTTGCGACTCGCAGTCCGCCGACCGCGGACGTGCGAACAATCGACTGTCGGAGGCGCAAGCTGTCGACACCCGCCGTGCCGTGCGTGCACCGGCGGAAGTGTCTTATCCTTTCAATACGCGAATTCTGCATTCCGACGGACCAGATTATATTGCCGTTCTTTCAGTAGGTTACATCGTCTTGGCGTTATTTCTGTTACTGCAATTAAATAATATAAAGTATTAAGTGCTCATTTCCGTTTTCGATAATTATAAGATCTTGTATTTCTTTCTGTTTTTCGTACTCGCAATAGCGCGCCTCGTTCGGTTCTCCGAAATCGTAAGCGCTCGCGCGCTTCTTTCCGTTCTCCGTAATTGCAAGAGCTCGCGCACTTCTTTCGGTTCTTCGTAACTGTAATGTTCGGTGCACTTCTCGCTGTTCTCCGTAATGATAAAGTTTTGCGCATTCGAGTCTGTTTACCGTAATTGTAAAATCATACGTGGTTGACTCTGTTTGTCGTCATTATAAAGTCTTAGCTTTCTTTTCGATTATCTCAAGCGAACATTTGCTGTGAATCACGTTTCATTATTCATGTCATTTTTGATTGGATTATATATTTCATTTGCTTATCCTTAATCGAAGTTATTGTGGACCTCGTTTCAATCTGATTTGTCATTCAATTTGGCTTTTATATTTTTCTCTCATCTATTATTTTTCTATTAATAAATCTGTTAAATTGCCTTGTTAAATTCGCGTAATTTACTTAATCATACTTATAATGTTAGTCCCCTGTGGTCGTCGATATCCGTTTTTGTGTCTGTCGCACATCGAATTAGTGAAATCTCCGCATAATTACTTGGCTCGCTCTAGGAACCCCTCCCCTCTACCGTTAGGCGAGCTAGTCAGCCCGTGGCGAAGCAGGCTATCATCTTTCGCGCTGTTTAAAAATTTCGTGGAAAACTGATGCGTGAAAGACCGCATCTAGCGCCCAACCTATCGAGATATCGAACTATCTCCGCTCCGCCGCGGCCCGCGCGAGCACCCTTCATCCCTGTTCCTCCGAGCGCGGAAATTATCTTATATTCATCCGGTGTTTGACGGCGTTTTAACTAATTAAAAATAGAATAAAGGAGGAGAAAACGTCGCAATGTATATTATTTATATAATAATTTATCATTATATATATTATTACATTTTAAAAAATAAATCTAAATATATTAATATTTATTATTGTTTTTGTTTCAGGAACTTCGGTCAAATACAAAAAGAAAAAAAGGAAGAAGTGAAAAAAATTAATCAAGAATAGTATTAAGTAATTAAGTATTAATTAATTAAGTAATACATTTTTTATAAATTATAAACTTATTAATTAATTTATTATCAAATATCGATTACAATTTAAACAGCTGTTTGTTAATTTTTACATTTGATTTATTATATCATTACAAGATTATGTGTAAATTTCAATTTATATAATTTAATCAATGTTTGATAATAAATTAATTAATAAGTTATTAATTTATAAAACATTTTTGTTAAAAAATATTAATTTTTATATAAGATAAAATATTTGTTAATATTTCTTATTCAATAAAGATCTTTGTAATATTACATTTTGTTATAATTTATTTGATATATGTACAAATTTTATATAAAAAAAATTTATATATATATATATATATATATATATTTCAGTTATGTAATTTTAAAAGATATAAATTTATAGCACACAAATTTATATTTATATATTTGTATATTTATTAATCTTAATTTGGAAATGATTAAAGTATTGCAATAAAATTCAATATTAAATTTTATAGAATAAACAAATTTAATTTTGATTTTATATATCAACAAATGTTTCATATAAATATGTATAACGTGTGTAAAGTAAATATACATTTATATAATATGTAAATTATATTATATAAAATAAGTATATAAATACTATATTAAATAATGAAAAGTATAATTGAAATCATTCACATGTTCTGATACAAATATATTTCAATTATTCAAATAGAAGTAATAGAGCTGTATACATTTCGATTTACTTTACATTCTTCTCAATGGTTCAAATTAAAAACAAACCAGCTGAGTTTTTGACGTTATTTTTATGTATTAATATTGAACTTATTTTTCATTTGATGTTCTACAATTTTTTCATTATAATAAATTTACAATATCATGTTTTGTTTTATACATCTATATTATATATTCTAATTTTATACGATAGTATATTTATAGTTTATTTATTTTTATGTCTATTGTGCTTACTTAATCATACTTATAATAGTTTTTTCATTATTATTATTATATACACAGTTATATATACAGCGTAATCAATATTTTTGTTGCATTATACCAAATGTAAAAGTATTATAATACTTTTTTCACAATTTAATTTATTAAGAAGAAATGTCTAGATTTCCATTGTCATTTATTGTAAATTTATTGTATTGTACTATATAGCATGAGATATCTATTAATTTATATACTTGAGTTATCAATTTGTAAAAAATTATATGCTATATGAAAAGTTATCACATATAAAAAAATTGAATGATTTTGAGCAAATGCTAATTATGCTATTATATTTATTTTTTATAAGTGAAAATTTATAACTTTTATAAGTAAAAGTTTTATATTTTAGAGATTTGAAGATTAAAAATTTAATTTTTTTTTTAAATAAAGCTCTTAGAGTGGATCTTACTTTATTTATATAAATTGATTTTGTAATATTTAAACAATTATAAGGATAAAATAAGTAAAAATTGAATAGTTTAGTTTATTATCTATAATTTGCATACTTCCTATATGTTTTAAAAATATGTAATTGTAAAATTTTGATTTAAAATTTTTCTAAAATATTTATGGTAGTCTTGCAACTGTTGATAATTTCTGGATCTTTTCTCTGCAATGCCTTTGTAATATTTCATTACAATTTGCAATATTGCAATAAAACATTACAAAAACATTGCTACAATGTAATTACAATAATTTGTATTGTATAGAGATTCTCTCGTTTTATCAAAGATATAGAAATATTTTTAACTTACTCCAAAACATAAATCTAGCTACATCTATGGTATATCTGTTATACCTACACGATGTAGAAGATAACGGTAGAAGATAACGATATAAATTCATTGTATTATTGTATTATTGATGAGAACTTGCCATTCACAGTTTAACTGTGATTAAGTGTAAGTACACGATTAAGTGTAAGTACATGATTAAATATAAGTACACGATTGAGATTGTGAGCGATTAAGATTTTGTGATTAAGAAAAAAATTTTCTTTAAAAAATATAATATTCAAGAGAAAACCTGAGAAAAATACATATACGGTCCGACATGACCTCAAATGTCATTTAAACTTAAACAAGATATGGGTATCTCTGAGAATGAAAGCTGTTCAAAAAATTTTGAATCAAGAAAAATTATTTTAACAAGGCACATTGGGTAGTGACCTTGATCTTGACTACGACCATGACCTTCAACATCATTTGAAAGTCAATTTTTTTATAAATAGAAATCTGCATTTTTGAATTCAGAAATCAATAAAGCAAAAAATTTTACGTTTAGATTAAAAGATTCGATCAAGATCTAACAACTTTTCCGGATCTCAAATAAGAATGGTTTTTCTTATTGTTGGTAAAATTTAAAAATTTGATATCGTATATATATATATATATATTGCGACGTTTCATCAATTCAAATTAATCGACACACTCCTCGAAGTGTTGGACGGGAGCGTGCGCGGAGGAGCGAAAACACCGTCAAAAAAAATAGCGAAATTAATGTACTCGCGCTCGGAGGAACAGGGATGGAGGGCGTTCTCGCGCGAGCCGCGGCGGAGCAGAGGCCGTTTCGATAACTCGATAGGTTGGGCGCCAGATGCGGTCTTTCACGCATCAGTTTTCCACGAAACGTCAAAGAACGCGAAAAATAATAGCCTGCTTCGCCACGGGCCGACTAGCTCGCCTAACGGTAGAGGGGAGGGGGTTTGGAAGAAAGTCAATTGATGCGAGACTCCACTAATTCAAATGGCGACAGACGCAACGACAGATATCGATAATCACGAGAGACTAACACTTAAATAAATTACGCGATTTTAACAAAGAAATATAATAAATTTATTAGTAAAGAAATAATATAAAAGAAAGATGTAAAAATAAACTTGAATAACAAATCAGATTGAAAATGACAGTTCACAATAAATTCAAGAAAATACGAAAGCGAAATACACAATCAAATTAATCTTGGCACGAATAATAAGATGTTATTCAAAGCAAATGTCCGCTCGAAATCGACAACTAAAACGAGAGCGCTAAGACAATCCTGTTGTGTATCCCGTTTTTATAGCCGGAGTTTGCTGGGCTGAACGATACTTTTCAGAATACAAAAGATTCTCGACACGGAAATATTTGCGGATAATATTCATTCAAAATTTTTCGTAATTTCGACAACCAAATCGACGACTTATCGCTACGAACTTTTCCTCACAATTCCCAAGTTTGCAATTCTAAACGACAACTTAACAGTTCGACAGCCTAATTAACCAGAGATCGGAAATAATTAATAGTTTAGCGAAGACGAATCTCGTATGCGACAGGCGAACGATAGTTTCGATATTCGATAGCCGACGGCGCCCGGAGATTTTTCTCAGCCGGCGATTCGCCTCTTTCTTCCGCGCAAGCTGCTCAGATTTCGCTCTCGGTCGTACTTTTGCGATTGTTTTGCATCGCGACAAATTCGACAGACACAAAGTATCATTTGTTACGCTCTATTCGACGGCGTAATAAGCGCGACAAAGACGCGAATACTCTAACGCACCATACGATAAAATACAATAAACGCTCTCACGCATACTTAATAATCGACGACATCCACGAAATCAGACACAAAAATCGCCCTGAGACAATTTACGGGAATATTCCACGCGGCAACGACGGCGATACGACAACACGGGCGGTATACGCTTTCGCGATCCTTCGCACACGCGGTCGATATTCGGCGGTCGATAGCTACGCGTAATGAATACCTCGAAACCCGGAGAGAGATGACGTTGCCTTATCAATTAATGCCTACAATACGATTGTCCGCTCTTCCTCGATCGCTTGCCTCCGATCGCCCGAAAATTCACAAAATATCGACGGCTCGGTACCGAGCCTGAACGATCGCGAAAATGGCGACGGCGGCAGAACGGCCGCCCGGCGGATGTAATCGCGTATGTGATCACGATCAAAAAAATGGGCAAAAGATGGGCCTCACCGATTTCTCGCTCCTCTTCGCAAGGGATGATCCTCGGCCTCGTCCTTCACAGGTGCCACAACAGATAATCTTGTGTAAAAGACTTTTACACAAGACAACAACGACGACAAACTATGACTCACTTAATCGAGCGCCCGCACCAGAATGATCCCTGGATTTTTCCATCCCAGGTCGATAGCGGCGTCAATGACCGCGTAGAAGGGTGCGCAGCCCCGCGGCCAATCATATCGCGGCACGCGAGAGATCCTGGCGCCTCGCGAAATGCGAGGTATTTCGGCGCACAACGGTCTCACATTAAAATTTCGCTGTCGCGGGCCCATTTTCAATGGCCCGGTGGAGGCACAGCTATCGTTCTTGCCTCTGCGGTGGAGGTAGCGCCGATCAGACCTTTGCTTTGCCTTGTCGAAAAGGGAAGATATTGACTCCTTGGCGTCTGGTTACTTGATCTTTCAGGCGCTATTTCGTCCCCCATTGGCTATCGAGAAGCGCCGTGTTGTCAACCGTGACGTAAGATCCCACGATGCGCTCCTCGCTCTCCGGATCTTCTCCGGCGGGTTGCCTGAAATTCGCTCGATACAAACAAAAAAATTACGAATAAAATTAATAAACGCAACAAAATAATAATATTGCTCGTCTCTCCGGGGAGCTCGATAATGTTCTCTCGATGCAGATTCTGGCGCGGCCGCTCGGCCCGCGACCCGTTAAACTTATCGGGGCGGATGGACGCGCGACAGGACGCAACGTCACAATATATACAGGGTGAGGCATCTAAAACAGGCCACCTGAATAACTCCATTGGTAAGCCGAATACAAAAAAATTGTTCAGACAAAAGTTGTATGGTTTCAAGGGGGACATATGATGATGTCATTAGTTTAATCTTGAAGAGCCACCCGAAGGTCACGTGAAGGTTAGCTCCAACTTTTTAAATGGGACACCTTATATGCTTTTGCATATTCTTGTAGCTCATCTCAAGAGCTTTCCAAAACACTACAATTATGTTAGTTTTCATTAAATACTTTCCAAGTTATGAGGCTTGAAATCATTTCTTAATTTTACATAAACCGTAAAATATCTTGTAAAATATTCATTTTTCGATTATTTTACCTTAATGCTTTTGTACAAAATAATGAGAAGAATCAATTGGTGTAAAGAAAACACATAATTGCTTCGAACAAAAAAATGTAATTGTTAATTGCAAATTACATTTTTTTGTTCGAAGCAATTATGTGTTTTCTTTATACCAATTGATTCTTCTCATTATTTTGTACATAAAAGTATTAAGGTAAAATAATCGAAAAATGAATATTTTACAAGATATTTTACGGTTTATGTAAAATTAAAAAATGATTTCAAGCCTCATAACTTGGAAAGTACTCAATGAAAACTAACATAATTGTAGTGTTTTGGAAAGCTCTTGAGATGAGCTACAAGAATATGCAAAAGCATATAAGGTGTCCCATTTAAAAAGTTGGAGCTGACCTTCACGTGACCTTCGGGTGGCTCTTCAAGATTAAACTAATGACACCATCATATGTCCCCCTTGAAACCATACAACTTTTGTCTGAACAATTTTTTTGTATTCGGCTTACCAACGGAGTTATTCAGGTGGCCTGTTTTAGATGCCTCACCCTGTATATACAGGGTGGGGCATTTATCTTGAGACAAGATAATATCTCGATTGGAGTCGATTATTTTGAAAAAAGTTTTAGACAAAAGTTGTAGGGCATTAAAGAGGCTATCGAAAGGTCCATATTACAACTTCCGGTCTAGACCGGAAGTGGCGTTTTTTGATCAGAATTCGTTTTTTTAAATGGAAACACCCATTTTTTGCCGCGGATTTCGATTGGAAATCGAAAAAAAAATACTTTTTGTTCTTATTATTTTTTCGATTTAACCCATATTTTGGCCATAAAAAAACAAAAAAACACAAAAATCTTGAGATAACGGAGTACTTTGTTGGGATTGTGTCCAGGAGGCCAAAACACTTTGGATAGCATATATCACATGTAAAGTACAGACTACTTTTTCATGGGGTGGTGATTTTTAATCTAAACTTAATAAACTAGAAAAAGATTTAACGGATTACTTTGAAAAGGCATAATTGACATTTTTTTGTATTTTCGTTTTCTTTTTTCGTGAGTTTTTAAATTTAATATAGGGGATATTTACCCCATTTCATTTATCCTAATTTTTTTTCTGAAATCAGATTATCTTTTCAAATTTTGTCAGTGCAAAACTTTTTTTAAAATGGAGGCTGTTTCTGTAGAAGAGAAGACAGAAATGATTCTTATTTATGGTGAATGTGGTAGAAATGTTGACGATACCGTTACACTTTATGCTGAACGTTTTCCGGATAACGTGCGATCTCGAGCATCTTTTTATCGGGTTGTTACACAATTTCTACAAGAGGGAAGTGTGTCTAAGAGAAAAAGAGCCCGTCGAAACCTAGTTACTGGAACTGACAATGAAATTGCTGTATTAGCTGCAGTAAATGTTGACCCTCATGTCAGTACTCGACAAATTGCACGCGATTCTGGAATTTCGCGGCGTAGTGTAGGCAGGATATTAAAACGTTATAAATATCATCCCTATCACATTTCGTTGCACCAAGAACTTCATGATAATGATTTTCAGAACCGAGTTATCTTTTGTCAATGGGCATGTCAACAAATACAACAAGATCCTAATTTCTTTGCTAAAGTCCTATTTTCAGACGAGTCCTCTTTTACGAACCACGGCACGGTTAATAGACATAACATGCACTACTGGAGTATTCAAAATCCACATTGGTTACGTGAAGTTGAGCATCAGCGTCAATGGTCTGTGAACGTTTGGTGTGGAATAGTTGGTGACAAGATAGTAGGTCCATACTTCATTGAAGGCAATTTAAACGGCGAAACATATCGTAATTTTTTACAAACTCAACTTCCGCTTTTACTTGAGGACGTACCCTTAAATGTAAGACAACAAATGTGGTTTCAACACGATGGATGTCCATCGCATTACTCCCGAACTGCTCGTGAAGTTTTGGATCGCGAATTCAATGGACGCTGGATCGGTAGAGGGGGTCCAGTAAATTGACCAGCAAGATTTCCAGACCTTACGTCTCCAGACTTTTATTTATGGGGTTACATAAAGAGCGAAGTTTACAAAGAAGTGCCAACATCTCGTGAAAATATGATGCAATGAATCCGAAATGCTTGTGCCAAAATATCATCTGATGTACTCCGCAGTTGTGTACGATCTATGGAAGTTCGGATCAATAAGTGCATTGAAGTCGAAGGTCGCCAATTTGAGCACTTATTAAATTAAATTAATTTCAAACAGATAAGACAATCATACCAAATTGTGAGAGGCAAGGGGATTCACCTAAAACAAGCACCCCAAAGGGGATAAAAAACTACTACGTCCACGTCGTTATTCCTGGGTAGTGCTAAAAGTAGTTAATAGTTGTACAGTTTTTCAACCTTAAAGTTAAAAAAGGGATTCCAATAAGGTACTCCGTTATCTCAAGATTTTTGTGTTTTTTTGTTTTTATGGCCAAAATATGGGTTAAATCGAAAAAATAATAAGAACAAAAAGTATTTTTTTTTTTCGATTTCCAATCGAAATCCGCGGCAAAAAATGGGTGTTTCTATTTAAAAAAACGAATTCTGATCAAAAAACGCCACTTCCGGTCTAGACCGGAAGTTGTAATATGGACCTTTCGATAGCCTCTTTAATGCCCTACAACTTTTGTCTAAAACTTTTTTCAAAATAATCGACTCCAATCGAGATATTATCTTGTCTCAAGATAAATGCCCCACCCTGTATATACAGCGTGTGTCAAAAGTTCCGGGACGGCTGGATAATTTGAAAAATACGCATCACAGAGGAAAATGACCTGGACAAAAGTTGTAGGATTTTTCCCGGGCAATCCGACGGTGACCTTAGATTTGACCTTGGATAGTCATTTGAAGGTCACATAAAGATTACCTTCAATTTCTTAAATGGAACCCCCTATTTTTCATTGCATATTCTTGTAGCTTATCTCGAGAGCTTTCCAAAACACTATAATTAAGTACCTTTTTATTAAGGGAGAACATCACTGTGACCTACCATTTTCAAGTGCTTAGTTTGGTATTTTTTTTGAGGAATGGGTTGGGTTTAGAGAAAAAAAAACTTTTAGGCTATATTTGGCATATATTTAAGTAAACAAAAAAATTTTTTTCCGTTACGGTGGATAGGAAGAAGGAACGGAAATGAGGGAGGAGAGGATTGGCCACCTCGGTCACCAGATCTAACTCCTCTTGATTATTATCTATGGGGATATCTGAAGAGTAAGGTTTACAGAACAAAACCTAAAACCATTCACGAATTGATACAGCGAATAAGGGATGAAATGGCTTTGATACCTTTTGAAACGAATCGTAAAGTCATTTCTACATTCTACCAAAGATTAGCATATTGTCAGGAAGTAAATGGCAGCCACTTTCAGCATTTACTTTAACACATTGAAACACATTTGCAATCGTTTGGTGCAACCTAACCTGATCTCTGTATACACGCACCGCACGCACGCACACGCACACATTTCGAACAATTATTATGATAAATGAGCATCCACAAATTTATTTACTGTTTACTATGTCGATTGCTTTCCAGGTCTTTAAATGCTCGATTGTAATTTGGTTGGGTCTTTGCTTTTGCTGACTGGATCCACGACCGATCTTGCCTTAGTTAGCTGGATCACACACACAACAGATGCAAATCCGAGCGAGTAACCTCCATGTAGTACACCTTGGATAATGTTAATACCGGCGCTACTCTATCATTCAACCCTCATAACTCGCAAAGTACTTAATAAAAATGAACATTATTATAGTGTTTTGGAAAGCTCTTGAATTAAGCTATAAGAATATGCAATCAAATGTAGGGGGTGTCATTTAAAAAAGTCAATGTGACCTTGACCTGACCTTGACGACGCCATCCAAGGTCAAACTGATAGAATCAGTATATAGATCTTCTTAAACCCTACAACTTTTGTTGGAAACACTTTTCTGTAAAACGTATATTTTCCGAGATATTTAGGGGTTTCCACACTTTTGGTAGACCCTGTATATATATATATGAAAATCTTATCTATTTCGTTAAATACACATTCTTTGTGTATTCCAGATGTACTAACATCATTTTTTTCAACATCAAGTTTATAATTTTCCATATTACGTAAAAATTCGGGTTTTTCATAAGTTGCACTCAATAATTCGTTACGAGATATTTTACACACTGAACATGGATTATTGGAACATTGGATTATTGGAGAAAGACTGAACAAAACCATCTATTTCATAACGATCAAGATTATCTGCTACAAATAAGAGACAATTTACATAAATATCAATATTGTCATTAAACTTTTCAAGGTCGCCAGTAAATAAAATACAAGAAGTAATTAGAAACGACCACACTGGCAAATTTTATTAAAGTGAATCACGACGTTTCCACCATGGAGACGAACGATCGGCTAAAACCTTCACATTGCGAATGCGGTAGAAAACAGGAAACGTATAATGACATACTTAAAAAAATTAATTATTTATTATAATAATAACTATTTCTAATCATAAATAATTATTATTTTAAGAAGATGTGTTAAACGTTATTACATTTTCAAAAATTTGTATTCGCAATGCGAAGGTTTTAGCCGATCGTTCGTTTTATCTCGCGTCAATCACGCGCCACGCGCAAGTTGTTTATTGTTAGATGTCGCGTGTCGCGTTTCTGGCAACATAATCCTTATCGCGCAGTCTCCGCGGTCCGTCCCTTCGCGTCGAATCATGTGCTCTTTGCATTCGCGTTTCTTTTAAAATAATTTTTGGTATCGATAAAACGATGTGAATCGAGTGAGTGAATAAACAGTAAACTCGTTATCGCGTAATCTGTGTCAATCGAATAAAAGTGTTTCGAAGCGAGAAAGTTTCGATGTGTCACGCATCTCTAACAATCATAATCGTGCAACAGTTAACAACAATACGTAGCATGAAGATTCGCTACGCTGCTACAAGGTGAGTGAGCAAGTGAGTAAGCAGGTGAGTGAGTGAGTGAGTGAGAGAATGAGTGACTGAATGACAGAGTATATGAGTGTTGTAAAAGAGAGAAAGAGAGAGAGAGAGAGGAAAAAGTGTATGCATACGTGCGTGCGTGTGTGTGAATGTCCGTCCCTCTTACCCTCCCTCTTTCTTTCTCTCACTCTCTCTCTCTCTCTCTCTCTCTCTCTCTCTCTCTCTCTCACGCATACACTCCGCCATACACACATCGCGTGTAGCAATCAGCTGATTACAGCGTTCGACGGGCGGCGATCCGGAATAATTTTTAATAATTAACGTTATTTTAAGGAACACGTATTATAATATTCCTAATTATAAGACATTTTCTTCTTTACTAAAATTTTATTTAAAGCATAATTTTTGTTATAAGATAAAATAGTGACTCATGCAGTGGTAATCACCCGTCGGGCGATCAGCTGCGCCCGCGCTCGCAGCGTGCCGGGCCGCTCCTGCCTGCCTTCTGTACCCGGCGTGTGATTTACTAATTTTGCTTATAACTCAAAAACTACGCTTCAAATCAAATTTTGATAAAGAAAAAATTGTTTTAGAATGGTGTCAGGAATACGTCATTTTACAGACGGAAGATTTTTCGGGATCACCCTGTATTACAAAATTATTTATCTGATAAATATATGATACATTTTAACGCATTGCATTGCGCAATTAGAATCTTATGCCATGAAACAGATTGTATTATCAATAATGAATATGCTAAAGATTTATTAATTTATTTTGTAAAAACATGTCAACATCTGTATGGAGAAGAATTCATGATTTATAATATTCACAATTTAATTCATTTATCTAATGATGTTGCAAAATTTGGCAACTTAGATTCTTTCAGCAGTTTTCCTTTCGAAAGTTTCTTATTTAGTATAAAGAAACAATTAAAAAAAGGTGATAAACCATTACAACAATTGTATAATAGAATTGTTGAACGAGCTAATTGCAATTTTTATAAAAAAATAGTTACACAATTTTAAAACCACAAGTAAAAAATTTTAATACCTAAAAGTCTGCGGAAATAAGAATAGATTCATTCGATAATATTGTTTATAAAGATTTCACACTTTCAGTCAAGAAAATTAATAATAGATTTTGTTATTTAAAAAATAATAATATTCTGTCCATAACAAATATTTGTATTTATAATAACAACATAATTTTAAAAGGAAAAACTTTATTAAATCCAGTTGAGCTTGAGAATTATCCTATAAGTTCATTACATTTTAACATTGTTGTAGGAAATACATGGTCAAATATACAAACTTTTAATTCTGATGATGTTTGTACAAAAGCTGTATGTGTTCCATATGGAAAATCATATTGTTTTTTACCTCTTACACATATAGCAGTATAAAAAATATAACATGTATGAATTCTTACATAAGTATCAAAAATATAAAAAAATATTTTCTAATATTCATTATATAATATGTATATTATTATAATGTATATAATTATATTAATATAAATGTTTTATAAATAGTTAATAGTTTTTATAATAGTTTTTATAAATAGTTTATATAAATAAATTTATAAATAGTTTATATAAGTAAATAAATATATAAGTAAATTTTATAGTTTATATAAAAGTATATTTTATACTTTTATAGCCTTACTACACTTTATATTTTTATTTTTTATAAATTTAGTAAATATCATGTCAAATATATTTTATGATTTTATATCATTTATAATTTTTCCATTAACATTAAACATTAGTATGAAATATATCAATAATGTTTTCATTACAACTACATTCTTTTTTCTCTACGTTGGAGAGGAAAGGAGGAAAGATTAATACTGCAACAAGTGCAGCTGAAAAGAATAGATCCTAGAACTGTAACCTATTTGAATCTTGTATTATTGCTTCTGAAAAGATGACATGTCATCTACAAAAATAAAAAATGTATATAATTAATTACCATCTATCATAAATTGTCATTATTGAGTTTAATAGCGCGCTATTAGCTAGCTTCGCAAACAGCTGATAGCGATAAATAGCGCCGAAATTCGCGCCGCGAATAGTGTCTCCTCAAATGCACCCATAGGCTGCGTTCCGTTTCATGTATGATGCGCATGATTTATTGCTTATCCTTGTTTAACATTCGGTGAACAACAGGCTTACTGACCGGTTCGTAAACATTATTTTGTATGATAATTCCCATTGTAATCAGTTCATATAAGTATTATATATATTATTCATAAACGTGTTTTAATACTTTGTGACAAATTTTGCTAACACTTATTTATTTTACATTAGGATGGAAAAGATATCTTCGGATTTGACGATTTTGATTAATTAAGCTAGGAATTATACTGCGGTATATTGCCCTTGAATATTATTTATTGTTATTTTGAAAACAAACATAAATAATTGAGATAAATATAAGTCTAAAGTAATTCATACTTAATTAATAATTTAAATATTATTTACACATAAAACTAATAAAATACATAAAATTTAACTTTCAGACATGTATTTTGTTGTTTTTTGGGATGAATGGTGTTGTACAATACCGGATTCTTGGATTATCTTAAAGTCTCAAGTTTTCAAATGGCCACCCAAAAATAAGAATGCTACTAATGAAAGTAAAAAAGGAACGAAGCCTCAAGAAAAGTGGATAACAGTTCCATATTCCAAATTATTTGGACCTTTCGGTATGTAATTGATAAATATTTCTTTCCAATATATGTAACTTATAGAAATTAAATATTTATTTTATATTTGATATAAAGATACTTTCGAAGAAGCGAGAGAAGTGGACAATACTTTAGATATTTCAACGAATGATGAAAAAACACTTGCAGAAGTGACAAAAAAGAAAAATACTGAGGTTTCACAAAAACGTGCAATTCAAAATATCGTTTTCTTTCTTCTTCTTCCAATTCTTCTTCTGAGGAAGAAGAGGAAAGTCAAATAAAGACAAAAGCTATTGAGAAAAAGAGTAGTCAACATTCAATGAACCAAACAACAAATAAAAATCTAATAAATGAGACAACAGAAAATTCATGTATGTGTTATATACATTTTTTTTGGAAACTATTTAAATATATTGTGATAATAATGGATTAAAATAAATTCCGGTAATAATAAACCTTTAACAAATTACAAATCATTAAATGCAAGAAAATTTTATCATATGTCGATTAAAGAATCATGGAATGAAAATGGTGATAGTAGGAGTATAGGGCGGGTTCTAACCCAGGTCCTCTCAGGGAGGGGGGTGAGGCGCGCGGGGGATTACGGTGGCGCGGCGGAATGACGTTACGCGGGACGGAGGGATTTCGGCGGAGGCGCGTGTTAGATGTTTTATGGCAATATTATATTACATGCCCGGCTGATAAACAGTATTGCGTACGGACATGTTCAGTTTATAAATAATATAAACATCAGCATTTTTGAATTGAGATTATGATCGTATAATAGAGATATGACATTATCGCCATATCGTCGTAAACGCCTCGTAAAAAGTACGCGCCCCATATATTTATCGAAAGTATAAGCAATATTGTATCCCATGCCCGGTTGATAAATAATATAAACAAATAATACCTCAGAATCGTCTTTCACGATTTTTTCTCGGAAGAATTTTTTAACGTATCAGCGCCGATGTTTGGCTGCTTTGTACCCTTGCTTCCACCGCTCGTATATCAGCGCTTTCGCGGTATACTCCTCACCCCCGATATAAGTAATTCTAGATTTTTTCGTTCGGCGTATCCTTATCTCTCTCATTGAATTACACAGCACGTAAATTTATAAACAATATAAACAAACGGCACCTCCTAGAATCGTCTTTCACGATTTTTTATCGGAAAAATTTTTAACGTATCAGCGCCGATGTTTAGCTGCTTTGTTTTCTCCTTCATATAAGAAGGATTGAAGCGCATCAAATCATCATAGTATGTGATTTGAACGCCCATCGACGCGTCGGCAGTAAAAAAAGTATAGCGGTGTTCCGTTAGAAAGATTTTTGCGCCTATTTCACGTTCAAGATAGCGAACGGTATTGTTTATCGCGTGCAAAAGTCCGTAGAGAACTGTGACATAGTGTTTTAAAAGTGTGAGTGCGAAAAAGACAGGAAAATGGAAAACATCGAGCAGACCGAACGCGATCTCGTGGAGGGATCTCGCCAAATTGCCACCTTGGGCGAGTATTTCGCGTGGCTGCAGCGTTGCGAGGAATTGATCAAAGAGCTCGAAGAACGCAGTCGTGTCAAGCGTCCGCGGCTTTCGATCGGAAATAGACAATCTCTGGTGACTAAAATCGCGCGACTAGAAAGTGCGAAGACTCGATTGCAAAGACGGTTTATTCCCAGCGGTGGTGATTACAGCGGTGACAATAACGCGGAAAGACTCGTTTGGCGAGAGATCGATACCGCGTTCGACAGCCGTATTCTAACCGGTGCCGTGATTAACGCAAACTATATCGAACCTCGTCAATTTCTCGAGGATGCCGAAGACATCGTGCTCGAGCAAGTGCAAGACGTTATAAAAAGACACAACAGTGTAAAAGTAAATACTATATTCAACGGTGAATTTGTGTCGGGTGATAAGCGCGCGAATAAAAGTATAAATACGAGAAACTGTGAACTCTTTCGCACATCGGATTTACGCGAGTGGTTCGAGCGCTGCGTTATCGAGCCCACTTTAGCGTCTCTGGAAGAGTTTCAGGAACGCGATAGTGGCTGGGCATTGTCGCGAATACAGAATTTGACTGTTAATATAAAAAATATAATCCAATGCGCGCGGGATGCCACATTAAATTGTCGCGGGAGATTATGATGAAAAGAGCGGTGGTTAACGTACAGTCTAAAGACAATGCGTGTTTCGCGTGGCCAGTGGTCGCCGCTCTATATCCCGCAGAAAGAAAGGTGGAACGAGAATCATCGTACCCGCCTTACGCGACAGTGCTGAATCTCCGGGACATTGAGTTTCCACTAACTTTAAATCAAATTAAAAAGTTTGAACTCGCAAACAGTATCTCGATCAACGTGTACGGCATCGAAGAAACAACGTATCGTCCCGATACGTCTTTCGGAGCAGAAGCGAGATAAGCATGTGAATCTGCTATACGTGGAAGACGGCAACAGCGTCGGACATTTCGCGTGGATAAAAAAATTATCCCGGCTCGTGAGCTCGCAACTGAGCAAACACAAGAAACACAAATATATCTGCGATCGATATGTATATATTAATATAAAAATAATTATATTAAATAATTTATATAAAAATTGTTCTAATTTTAATTAAAAAATTTTCTTTTACAGATGCCTGCATTATTTTAGTTCAGATGACAAGTTGCAGGCGCATACGGTCGACTGCGGGGAGATGAATGACTGCGCTATCCGGTTGCCGAGCGACAAGGACAAGTGACTCGAATTCAACAATTACAACAGGAAAGAGCGGCTTCCATTCGTCGTGTACGCCGACCTGGAATGCGTTCTGGCCAAAACGGAGGAAGAACAACAAAAATTGTATCAACATCACCAAGTATTTAGTATAGCGTATTATATGCATTGTTCGTACGATCTTTATCGGCGTATCATTCGCGTCGTAGCGTCGATTGTATAGCGTGATTCGTCGAAGATCTTAAAATTTAGCGATTCGCGTTAAGAATATTTTAACGACCAATGTCCCCATGGTTAATTTAACGTCCGAAGAGTGTGAAAAATTTCACAACGCCACTCAATGCCATATATGCGAAAAACCGTTCGCGGAAGACGATACACGCGTTCGCGATCATTGTCATTTGACCGGGCGGTACAGAGGCCGCGCGCATTCAAATTGTAATTTAAATTACAAAGAATATTTTTGTATTCCGATAGTTTTCCACAATTTATCCGGTTACGATTCGCATTTTATTATAGAGGAAATAGCCACAGCATTCGAAGGGAGAGTCGAGTTACTTCCGATAACGAAAGAGAAATATATTTCTTTTACAAAAAATGTCGACCTTAAGGAAGGCGATTGGAAAAATCATGTAAAATTACGCTTCATCGATTCGTACAAATTTCTTACATCGAGTCTCGACAAATTAGCATCTTATCTAGACAGAGATAAGTTCAAAATTTTAAAATCGAAATTTGAAAATTTATCCGCGGAAAATTTCAGTTTATTAACACGGAAAGGTGTCTTTCCATACGAATACGTCGACTCGGTAGATAGGTTGCGAGATACGCGTTTACCACCGCGCGAATCGTTTTACAGTTTCTTGACCGGTGAAACTATATCAGAGAGCGATTACGCGCACGCCGAGAACATCTGGACGCGATTCTCCATTCGAACGCTGGACGAATATAGCGACATGTATCTCAAAATCGACGTATTGTTATTAGCAGATATTTTCGAAAATTTTCGCGATAGCTGCATCAAAAGTTACGGACTCGACCGTGTATTACTATATTCTCCCCGGATACACGTGGGACGCCATGTTAAAGCATACAAAGATCACGTTCGAGTTGCTTACGGATATCGACATGGTCATGTTTAACGCGGTATACGCGGTGGTTTGAGCCAATGTTCCAATAGATACGCGCGCGCTAATAACAAGTACATGCGACAATCGTACGATCCATCGAAACCATCGTCGTACTTGATGTATTTTGACGTTAATAATTTATACGGATGGGCAATGTGTCAACCGTTGCCTTACGCCGATTTTCGATGGGTCGACGACGCGTCGAATTTTAACGTATCATCTATAGCGTTAGATTCGCCTACGGGATATATCCTCGAAGTCGATCTCGAGTACCCGCAACATCTTCACGATACGCACACCGACCTACCGTTTTGCCCGACGCGCGACAAACCGCCCGGTAAGCGGGAATTCAAACTGCTTGCAACGTTATACGATAAGAAGCGTTACGTGATACACTACCGTAACCTACAGCAGTGTACGCGTCACGGTCTTCGTGTGACAAAAATACATAGAATTTTACAGTTTTCTTAATCTCCATGGCTTCGAAATTACATAGAATTAAATACACATTTCAGAACACTCGCGAAAAACGATTTCGAGAAAAATTTATACACATTAATGAATAATGCTGTGTTTGGTAAAACGATGGAAAATGTGCAGAATCGTGTCGATGTAAAATTATTAACAAAATGGGACGGACGATACGGCGCGGAAGCGATGATCGCGAAACCGAATTTCCACAGCAGAAGCGTTTTTTCGGAAAATCGGATTGCGGTAGAATTGCATAAACTCGAGGTGAAATTTTACAAACCGATTTACGTGGGTATGTGCATACTCGACATATTCAAGACGTGTCTGTACGAATTTCATCACGAGTACATATTTCCTCTGTATCGCGACAAATGTAAGATCATATACACCGATACGGACAGTCTCGTATATCACATTGAGTGCGCGGATGTCTATGAGAACATGAAGCGCGATATCGTCAGATTTGACACGAGCGATTATGCGATGGACAATGCGTACGATATACCGCTTGTAAATAAAAAAAGTGCCGGGTTTGATGAAGGATGAAAATAACGGTGCGATAATGACCGAATTCATCGGGCTCAGGACAAAGATGTACGCGTTACGAGTGGACGGAAAGAAAGACACGAAGAAAGTTAAAGGCGTCAAAAGTAATGTCGTAGCGCGTAATATAACTTTCGAAGATTACACGCGGTGTTTAAACGAAGAGATCGAAATGATGCGACAGCAGTCGTGTATAAGATCGAAATTGCACAAAGTGTATACCGTCCGCGAGACGAAAATTGCTCTAAATCCGTACGATGACAAGCGATATATCGTACCTGATTCGACTGACACGTTACCATGGGGACATTATAGGATACCTTTGTAAATACATGTATATATTTTATTTATTACTGTATATATTTTGTATTTCATATAGTTTTATATAATACATATCTTACACATTTATATTTCATATATTTTATGTAACGCATATATTACATATATTAAGAATATATACATATATATAGTATTATTGAAAGAAATATTAATAAACACTGTATAAATTAATTCATATTGTCCTTATGTATCCAAGAGTTGTGCGAATTGTCAAATCCCAGCCATTTCATGTAAACCTCGTCACCTCTCCTGCGCAGTATTTTCTCCACGAGATACACGTCGGGATAATTCGCGCGATGCAACTCGTGCTCGTAGAACGCTCCAGCGATAGGTTTTTTGCGATAATCATCGAGTAGATAACTCACGGGATTAGTATGCTGCACTTTTACAATTTTAAACACCTCGGTTGTCCAATTTGGCGTGTAACCCTTCTCGAAAACTGTCTTGTACTTGCTAACGCGTACCGAGTCACCTACTTTGAATTTCGCTGGACCCGCGATATTTACACGGTTGTATACAGTAGCCAAGAGTCTCTCGGCGATCGCGGAGGTAACGTCGACGGGTCGCATACCGATCGTTCGATGCTTGCGCGCGTTGTAATCCGATACGAGTCCCGGCAACGTTGACCCACTTGTAAGATTCGTTCAGCGTAAACATCTTCCACATATCGTCTTTTAGCGTGCGATTGAATCGCTCGACGATCGATGCCTTCAATACCGAATACGTAGAATAATGATTTATGCCGTGTTTTCGCATGAGCCGTTGCACGTCGGCGTTATAAAATTCCTTCCCCATGTCGGTCTGTATGTTTTTCGGACACCTCTCGCTATCTCGAATTATCTCGGCGATAGCGTCAGCTGTCTCGCTTCCGCCTTTACTCTTGAGCGGTACGGCCCACGCGTGCTTGCTCAACGCATCGATGACTGTGAGTATGTAGTTATAACCTCTGTTGAAACGAGAGTACGGACGCATCTCGACAATGTCGGCTTGCCACAGATCATCGTATCCCCGCACTATTACGTGTCTTCGGGGGAAATTTTTTCTCGCCGGTGCGTGCAGTTCGTTCGCCAACTGCCGTTTCTATAAACTATGCTGTTTCTTCGCTTCCTCGGTTATTCCCGATCGTCGGCCCATCGTTGTTTCGATTCGTCGATCGAATTAGCCGTTCAATAGCCGTTCGTAGCCGTTTAATAGTCATTCAAAAGCCGTTCGTAGCTGTTGCTGACCCGTTCGATTGCCGTTTATAGCCGTTCAATAGCCGTTCGTAGCCGTTTAATAGTCGTTCAATAGCCGTTCGTAGCTGTTGCTGACCCGTCCGATTGCCGTTTATAGCCGTTCAATAGCCGTTCAATAGCCGTTCACTACCGTTCCTTAGCCGTTCACTACCGTTCGATTACTGTTCCTTAGTCGTTCCTTAGCCGTTTACTGTCGTTCAATTGCCGTTCACTGTCGTTCTTGATCCCTTTGTTGGCGCGATTGATCCTGTTGATAGTCGTTTTTAAGTAGTCCGTAGCCTCGTTTGCAGTCGTTTCTGACCCGTTCGTAGCCTCGTTGACAATCGTTTTTGACTCGTTCGTAGCCGTTCCGGACTTGTATGCCGCCTCGTATGTAGCCGTTCCTGATGTGTTCATAGCCTTATTCGCAGCCGTCCTTGAGGTGCCCGTAGCCTCGTTCGCAGCTGTTCTTGAATCATTCGTAGCCTCGTTCGAGACCGTTTCCTCTTCGATCACAACCACTCATTATAGCTCGATAATCGTCGGATAATCGTTCGTAGCCGTTCGGTAAACCTTTCTAGATGTTTAATAATTGTACAATAGCCGCTCCTAAGCCGTTCACTACCGCACATTACAGGTTGATAGCCGTTTCTGAATTAGCGTTAATCGTACGACGAAGCTCGTTTATCGCAGTCTGTAAAGCTCGCACGTCCTTCTCGAACGCAGTCAGCTTCTCGTCTGATTCTTTCCGTTGATTTTTCAACGTTTTAACGCATTCTTCCACGTACAGTTTGTTGACTGCATCGGTATCAGCCACAGGTTGCGCTACACGGCGAATCTTGCGCGATCTCGCGTCATAGTCCGTTGCGACGCGACACAGAGCGTTTTGACGCAAGTAACTCGTCACCAATTTACCCTAATGATCGCTCATGCTGATTTCTTCGTTTCTCCGTTCGAATAATCCAAATTTGTTGATAGGCATTGTTTCTCGATGCTAGTGACATCGCTCGACTGATTAGTTTCGTCGAGACATCGTTTAATTTATAATAAGGCCGGCTTCGTGAAGTTCCTCTATGATCGACATGATCTCGTTGTCGTGAGCGTTGTGGCCAGCTCGACGCGAAGCATCGAGCAATCGTAGGCGATCCACTAGCTCGTTGGGATCGTCCCAGTGCACGTAATCGATCTTATTGTCGGTTAGTGTCATCGCGCGAGGCGTGAATACTCCCGTTCCCGTTTTTTTCTTTTTCGATTCGATCGACATCAACGGCGCGATTATTTGTTTATACTTGTATCCCTTGTTGCTCTTTAATTGGCCTTGCGTATCATATTGACGTTTATGCGCACTCGTCGCCATCAATATGCTCTTATATTTTTGCACATCGTCCTCAGTGTATACGACGTCGTCGGGAATTCTCTTGAAGATCAACTCGCATAATCCCGGTGTACCGATGTATCTCACATTGTCTATGATTATAGTGTCATCTTTGTCAATGTCGAATCGTTTGTTACCGAGACGCATTCCATTCTCGTCGAAATAGACGCCGTATATGTGATCGATCGCGTTTTTTCTTTCGTCGCCGCTAAGAAGAGCACCCATGTATTTTTGCCCCAGTGATCCCAAGTGCTCTCGTAACACTTCTTGATCTTTCCATGTTTGTAATCTGTTTCGAACGGATATTTCGAGCGGGTTGCCCGTGGTTTCGAAACTTCCGTTTGGAAACAGGTTTTTTGGGAATTTTCCGAGAACTTCTTCGATCTCATCGAGTAATTTGGGTATCCTAGATTGTACGGTTCTCGTTGTCCCGGACGGTGTAGAGGTTATCAGCGGTGTAGAGCAGCGGTTCATCCGATAAACTCTTCGATAGATCGGATTTACGCGACATCGATAAACGTTTCGCCTTCAATCGTTTCCTCTTTTTCAGTGTAGCATCCTCCTCCTCCTCCTCCTTGTATCGCTTGATGGGTAACGTTTTAATTATAGCGTCAGCGTTACTCTCCGGCTCGTTTTTCACCGCGATTGCGCTAGAGTTGTCGACGATCTTTTGCAGTGGCTCGATAATAGGTCTAAAATGGGCGTGACCGCGATATCTTCGTCGATCTTACCGGTCTTCAAAGCGCGATGTTTCTTGCGGATCGATTCGCTCGTTTTCTCAATCTCCCGCGCAATCTTTTCACGCTCGCGAATATTATCGTTTCCAGCCATGTTGACGGAACGTCGAAGTGTTTCACCCTTCTCGACGGAATGTCGACAGCGACTAATCGTTTCGAGGTATCGCGAACACGTTAAATCCTTTTCTGTATCGCCCGTTCGTAAGCGCGCTGTCCTTA